>NC_061096.1:1387308-1404327 GCF_015104395.2 Macrobrachium nipponense
TGTAGGTGTGTGTGTTAATGAGCTTTTCTACCTGATGTAGTACAATGATTTTACTGACATTTTTAGGAAGACTCGCTTCTCTCTCTCTCTCTCTCTCTCTCTCTCTCTCTCTCTCTCTCTCTTCATATTATAGCAAGAGTATTAGTATTGATGCCACCTGCATCACATACTTTTTTTAAGCATAATTATGGTCATCAGTTCCCGTCCGAAAACCAACGAACGAATATTAGCTAATATTTGCTCAGGTCCTAATGCGTTTACGTAACATATTGAATGGTATGCTGACAGGTCGCTACCCAGATGTTTCGAGTGTTTTGTGTCTCTCTCTCTCTCTCTCTCTCTCTCTCTCTCTGTCAGTGTACACATATTTGCATAAATCAATATTTCGTGGCTCAGTAAGAACACAAAGTTAAGTCGGTATTAAGATGCATAAGACTGTAAAAAGTTTTACTTAATACATAAAACTAAACTAATCCGCACGAGTTCAAGAGAAATGAGTTCGAGAGTTATGATGGGAGATAAATAAAAAAAAAAAAAGATCTGATGAAGCGAAGTCGTTGCAGGTATTTAATGGAAAGACATAAATCTGAAACCAAACAGATCGGAAGATTGCTATGAAATGACGCATTCATAAACCTTGACCGAATAAATCAAAACATAGCAAATATGTTCCATATGCACACAAAATTAATATTTACAGAGATAAATGCAAATATTGACGAAGATCATTATATGGATGGATAAAAAAACCGGCACAGATTTATTGATATAAATTCCGTATAGATTGACAATCCAATGAAAATATATGTATTTTGAAACAGCGGTCCCCACGGTGCTTCTTATAGATTCTGATAGGATAAAATAACCTTGACGCTAATATCATATCCTGGTGACTGGTGCATTATTCTGGCCACAGGAAAGTGAATAATTTCCAAAGTTGTTCAAAATAAGCTTAATCGATCAGCCAGAAAAGGTACGTCTTTTGAAATTAGTGTTAGGATAAATAATTATAGATTTTAGGCGGGCATGAGTTTTGAACAGATTCTAAACAATCCGGTTTATTTACAACAACACATTCAGAATACAATGAAAACGGTTGTATAACAAAGCTTATTTAAATTACGCGCAATAACATTCGACTCATATTCCTATATTTTCACAGAAATTCTTAAATATAATTTCGAATAACATTCATTATATCTATATATCAACACAAGTCGGTCAAGTGCGCAATAAAAACCTAAGTAAAAAAGAAAACGCACCGAAAAGAATGACAACCAGAATTAATTTTAAATCGTGAAACCTTTCCAGAGATCATTCTGCCTGATTATAAAGGTTCCAGCATCGCCTAAATTTGGTTCTTGATCTTTAAAGTACCTTCTATTTCCTTGCTTCCCCCCCCCCCCCCCCTTTTTTTTTCCCCCCCCCCCCCCCCTTTTTTTTTTATGACAGTAACAGTTCCCAAGACGTGTTATCACTATACTATAGCGAATAACATACGAAGTAAGAAGTTTCGTTTTAATAAACTTTGCCTCTTAATATTCTTAATAGGAAATCGTTTTTCAGTGTTCCTCTAATATTTCTTTCTCTCGTAGATAGTTGGTTCTTTTCTGTCTCTCTCTCTATCTCTCTATGCAACGCTGATTCGAAGTGAGGTTTTGAGACTTTTCCTCGGAATCAAAGCTACGATTCTCCTCTTCCAGTGATTGACTCGGTTACATCTTTAAAAAAAAACGCCACTCGCGTGTCATTCAATTTTCTTTTAATCAATGTAGCCAGTTTCCTCTTAGTTGTAGTTATATTCTTAGCGATATTCTTTCAAAATTATGTATAGGAATGAATCTTCATTTACGTTAAGATTAAACGTTCTTCAGAAGGACCTTAAACATTTAGCTACAAATTAGTATATCTATAAATTCATTCATGAAGTCAGTATATTGTAATTTTATACGTTCAGACAATAAACATTTTCTTTTTTTAACGAATAGGATTTAACTAACTGAAGCCGGAATGCAAAATAAAGGTGAAAGCATATCGCTGCGACCTACGAGGTCATTCAGCGCTTAAAGGGAAGTTAAGAGTAGGAATGTTGTAAAGGTGTAACAAGAGGAAAACTTCAAAGCAGTTGCATTGTGGAAGTTAGGGAGGAAAGTAAGATGGAAGAAAGAGACTTTGAACGGAGGTAAGTTCACTGACAACTCTATCATGCTATTGACAAATAGGATTTATGAGTTTTATCTTACTGGGAACAAAAGTACTTCGACGAGAGAGTTAAAATGTTTCCAACAAGGTCAAAAGGTCACTGGTCCCTCTCAGGGAAAAAAATTACAATCCTTAAAGGGAAGCTCCTCCGGTTTAAATGAAAATATTCATTATTTAAACCAATAAATCAGGTATTTTTGCGTGTGTAAGTGGAATAGTGAGTTAGGAATTAGACACACACCACACACACACACAAAATATATATATATATATATATATATATATATATATATATATATATATATATATATATATATATATATATATATATATATATATATATTGTGACGAAGTGCCAAGTATCTGGCTACTACACTTACCAGTCAGAAAATAATTACCTCACAACAGCCAGACACCCGAACCTTCATCACAGGTAAAATACGACTGAATACTCTAAAGGCAACAGTGATCCCTTAAACAATTTATCAGTATTGCAGAAAATCAGTTCATTAAAACAGGTGTGAGGTAATCTTATATGTAATTAAATTAATTAAAGGCATCACTCCATCCATAACTTTAAAAGTATTTCCCTGATTTTAAAAGTCTAAGTACTTCCCTGGTTCTAACTCACTTTAATGAAATTGAAGGAAAACAGCTCAATTACCATTCTATAATTCTACCTAAACAAAATTAAATATACTGGTGAAAATTAAATAAAACATATAACATATTTTAAATACAAAAATTTATCATTAAACTCAAAATTTATAAATGAAATTCACTATTTCAGGGAAATTTACTGTTACTTGAAAACAACATAATGTTTAATTAATTCTTGAATTAATTGTTAAGCAAAATTAAATAAAAATTAATTTATCACAAAAATCAAGAAAATTTATTAATCAAGGAAGTAAATTATTCAATTGAAATTCTAAGTGTTAGGTAATAAATAAAATTTGAAAATTAATTCACTAGTGCTAAACAACAATAAAACTTGAAAAGAATTCTTAGTAAATGCAAATTAATTCACAAGTCTTAATTCAGTTAAATATACAACGATTAATTAATGAAAACAATTAAGTTAATCAAACTGTGAATGCAAATGAAAACAGAAAAATGTGGAAAATATCAAAATTGCAAAGATAAAGCATTAATCACACAGAATGAAAAAAAATGCACAAAAAATAACTTCCAAAGAATTAACACAGAACATAAAAATTTTCAATGTGTAAAAATGAATTAGTTTCACAAAACCACTGTAAATCTGTTTTCAGTTGCAACTAAAAACTTATAATAACACTTTACCTTGGTACCAATTATGCTTTTGCTGTAGCTAGCTCCAAAATTCACCATATTCAAAAAAGAAAAGGCGCCGTTACACACTTGTACAATGTTTGTTCAGATTCCACTATAATCATTAACCAATATTAAATAACTCTAAGAAATACCAATCTAAAATTTTCGAGTTGGGAGAGAGACAAAGAGAGGGTATAATGATCCCCTTATGCCACGGGTTCAAAGCTCAGAATGAACTACTTGCTATGTCTTCGTATGGCAAATGGTCAGTGGCCTCATCCTAAAATGGTTGGGGTAAACGATTTTGAGAACGAGAAACATCTAATATCTTAAAAATTCTCTTTCAAAACAATAAGTAGAGAGAAAGTGAGATTACAATCATAACTAACATTTATTATTACATGATTTAAGGCAATAAAAGTCTTTTAAAGTATAATATATGATTATAGAATCTTCTCGAATGAAATTAAGTTTCGTCATTTACTTTTAGATAATACCTGGCTTTTATTTGCAAATTAAGATATCCTTAGTCCTTTATAATCTAGTATGCTTGTTTGTTTTACTTTGTGTTATTTTAATACTATTTGTACATGACTTGTTTTTAACACAACTTATGTGGTCTATGACAATGTATTTTAATATTCAAGAAGAATAATTTTTACTCATTATAGTTTAAGTAAATACTTTCTATTTTTTTGTTGAAAAGGATTGCTGCATCAGCTCCATTAATTTTATAAAGAGTCTTCTCTATTTTCCTTATTAAGGATTTCTCAATGTTGCTGAAACTGGCAAGCAACGTGCCAAAGGGATCGTCAAATCCAGTGTAGTCATATTGAATTATCTTTATTACTGCTGTATGCAATATATTACTGTTACAAGTTTCTCTCTCTCTCTCTCTCTCTCTCTCTCTCTCTCTCTCTCTCTCTCTCTCTGACGTTTCGCCCAGATCTGCCGGGGCATGGTCACAGCGATGGTTGCTGGAGGACTGAATCTTAATGGTTGTTTTGTTGTTTTTGATTTAGGAGGCGTAGGCATCGCTGATCGGGGGCTCTTCCAATTATCTTTGTGTTTTTTACGATATCCTCACGCACGACGTGCTGTTGGTGGGCGGTGAGGGCGTGGTGTTTTATGGCACCGTTCTGGGCGTGACAGGAGATCCTCTTAGACAGTCGTAACGTTGTCATACCGATATAAACTTCAGGACATCCTTGGATAGGGCATGTGTACTGGTAGACGACGTTATTCTGCTTCAGGGGATCTCCTGCAGGCGGGGTAGGGTTATTTCTCATAATCAGTTCCCTTGTTCTCCTGTTCTTATAATATTTATATAAGATAGAGCTCTTTCCCTTCCTCCAACGGGGTGACGTTCTCTTCTACAATCTTCTTAAGGCATCTCTCCTCTTCTTTATATCCGTGGTGCATGAAGGAATTGTAGAAAAATACGTATATCCTCGGAGGGGGAGGGGGTTTTCTACAATTCTTCATGCACCACGGATATAAGAAGAGGAGAGATGCCTAAGAAGATGTAGACGAGAACGTCAACCCCCCTGGAGGAAGGGAAGAGGCTCTCTCTTAATCTATTATAAGAAACTGGAGAACAAGGGAACTGATTATGAGAAATAACCCTACCCCGCCTGCAGGAGATCCCCTGAAGCAGAATAACGTCGTCTACCAGTACACATGCCCTATCCAAGGATGTCCTGGAGTTTATATCGTATGACAACGTTACGACTGTCTAAGAGGATCTCCTGTCACGCCCAGAACGGTGCCATAAAACACCACGCCCTCACCGCCCACCAACAGCACGTCGTGCGTATGGATATCATCAAAAACACAAAGATAATTGGAAGAGCCCCCGATCAGCGACGCCTACGCCTCCTTGAGGCATTATTCATCCTCGAGCAAAAACCCTTCCTTAATACGACACAGGAACCCTTCCTGCTGCCCACCTGTGTAAGGAAGACCCTGTCCCCCCCTCCAGACGAGAACACCAGCGCCCAGGACGGGACCAATACCGAAGAGGTTGGTAGAAATACCAGGAGTTACGTCACCACGGTCACAGCCAATGAAAACCCGGCTCCAGGTGACGCAACACACCTGAGAAGATCAACGCGCCTAGAGAGTTTCCGACGCCTGGCCGCCAGCCAATGAAAAGTCGAGTACCCTCCGGGTCCTGCAGGAGCATCCGTGAGCGCCCGCACGACCATGATATATAGCGAAGGACTCGCCATTTTATTTACGGGCTGCTCTGTGAGCAAGAGCCCGTGCTGCCACAAAAGGTCAGCTAAATCAAAAACAAACAACAACAACCATTAAGACCAGTCCCAGATCGTTCACCTTTCAACCGACTGGTGAACTCGGTCTGAGTCCGCTTTTCGACCGATTAGCGGATTCGGGACCTGGAGGGGTCCGGGTTCTTCGACGTCATTCTATCTCTTCACTGTATCTGAGTGACCTACGAGCTCTCTGGGGTTGCGATGTGTCCACGTCGTATCGATGCGCTTGTATCCACTTGGCATCGATCCTGGGGAGTTCTGGGTTGCGACATCTTTAACAACAATCACCTGCAAACCATCGGCCTTTCACCTTTGTTGTAAACACCAAGAGACCTGCAAGATTCATTGATATGCAAACACCAAGAGACCTGCAAGATATTTATATGACCTACGGGCTGCTATAGAGCAAGAGCCCGTGCTGGCATAAGGCCAGCTTAATCTTAACCAACCAACCAACCATTAAGATTCAGTCCTCAGCAAAACCATCGCTGGTGGACCATGCCCCGGCAGATCTGGGCGAAACGTCAGAGAGAGAGAGAGAGAGAGAGAGAGAGAGAGAGAGAGAGAGAAACTTGTAACAGTAATATATGCATATAGCAGTAATAAAGATAATTCAATATGACTACACTGGATTTGACGATCCCCTTTGGCACGTTGCTTGCCAGTTTCAGCAACATTGAGAAATCCTTAATAAGGAAAATAGAGAAGACTCTATACAAAATTAATGGAGCTGATGCAGCAATCCTTTTCAACAAGACTTGTTTAAAAGAGGGTCTACTCCCAAGATATACTTTCTATTTTTATTATATTCTTTTGTTATTGAGGAATTTTATTAATTACTGAAGTTTTAGTCGATTTGTTGATTCTTAAACAAACTTTTGTATGTCTAAAATAACAAATGTTTTAACTATTTGTAAGATGATTTTACTAAGTGTAGTTTTATATTTTATGAATACCCAATGTAATATTGGAAATAAAGAATTATTATTATTATCATTATTATTATTATTATTATTATTATTATTATTATTATTATTATTATTATTTATTATTGAGTGACATCACAAACTTTCAACTTCAAAATTTAAGCTACTTACGAGTCAACAAATTCTCTTTTGACAAATCGAGAGATATGAGTTAATTTACCAGTAATATTAGATAGTTTTCAATACAAAAACCTTTCTAACTACTTATATGAAGTGAAAGGTATCAGATGTATGTGAAAAGTTTTAAGCTTACGAAAGATGATGCAGTCCTTCACGTGATTTCTCGACAAAGACCTGTCTGAAACAAGCAAAGCGTGCTGCATGGTTGTTTAAAAAAAAAAAAAAAAAAAAAAAAAAAAAAAAAAAAACAAAAAAAAAAAAAAAAAAAAAAAAAAAAAAAAAAGTTATCAGAACATTAGCCCCACAATGCATGTGAGTTACATGGAGATGGGTGAGATACAATGATAGTAAAGTACCTTTGGAGGGCTGCAATACTAACTCATTCTTTGTATTAGTAACATTAACTAATCTATTTCGTGTGAAAATTATGCCATTACGCATGACTAGGCTTAATTGTTCTACAAAATTATTAATGTGAGTGGGCACAGGCATGCCACTCTCTAACTTACTACACACCGTCTTCTCCTGGGTCTGCTTGGCAGTTCCCAAATTTCAATACCAAAGAAAATAACTGGCAATCCTAACTTCTTCGGAAGCCAACTTGAGATAAAACTGCGTTGGCTACCGATATCCAAAAATACTCTGATGGAAAGGGGTTTGCTCCGTGAATACACGGTAGCTTTAGTGGTTGGTAATAAGGTAGCTGGCAACTCGGTCGAAGGCTCGTCCTTGACCATCTTTGCTGTTACACACGGTTTCTCATCTTTCGCTTTTGGCTACATTCTTTGGCTTATCCTTTGGTTGGTGCCTGGGTTCTTCATAAGCGGCAAGACTACTTGTGATGTTTTTGAGGAGGACTGATAACTGGGCCTGTTGGTGGGTGTGACGGATCTGGGTTGCACATTGTCTTTCTCACAAATCAAACTGTGACGTCGTCCATCACATTACTTACAATTACGTTTTACGTTACATTGCCTATTGGCGTGACCGGATGTTAGGCAGTTGAAACATTTCCTAATCAAAATTAACTGACTTTTATAGCCGCCATGGTAGAGTACTTTACACAAAGAGACGCGGAGTGATTGCCGTTGCGGAACGGGCAAGCAGTTGTACAGTTAGCATTTGCTTCGGATCCCTTCTTACTGGTGGTCGACGATTCCTCTCCCCTCTGCAACGCATCATCCTTCATTGATCTTATTATGAAATCCAGCACTTCAAACAACTCGTTCAATGAAAAATCACATTTACGCAGATACTCAACTACTTTGCAATACACTTGTCCTTGCGACAACTTCTGGTTAATAAGACTTAGCAACATGTCGTGATCTAACGGCGATCTGCTCAAACATTTGATTTGTTTGATTAAAACATTTAGTTCTATGCAGAAATTCTTGAGGTCAACATAATTGCACTTGGGGACAAAAAGATCGGCTAGCCTTCTATGCAGAATGACTAGTGTCTGCTGCTGGTTGCCATAATACTTCTCAAGCAAATTGCGGGTGGCTTGGTAATTTGCATCTGTTACGCTCAATGATTGGACGACCTTGAGCGGCTCTCCTTCTAATGAACCTAACAAATAGGTATACTTAGCAACATCATCTAGATCAGGTCTACTATGCACTTGTGCATCAAACAGTTCAGTATATGTGGTGAATTCACTTTTTTTGCCTCTAAACGTGGGCAGGGGTAGCTCTTTGAGACATGGTAAACTTGTTTTTGGCTGCGTTATGATTGTCAGCGTGCTGATACGACTCAATAACAAGCTTACAACTTGGCCTGCATCTTCCAGGATATTAACCCTTTGACTACGGCTGTGGCGTATACGATAAGTTCACTAAAGTAGCCCAGAATACGGCTGTATTGTATACAGTCACTGGCAATTTCCTTTTATGTGGAAGACTGATGATTGAAATACTGGCCTGTTTTTTCTTGATATGGTTACAATCTGCCAGTTGTCATACAGTGAATTCATATAAATGCACATATTACCCTGAAATTCAATATTTTTCATCAATATATCATAGGAGGAGTCAAGCGTACGACATCCTTGAGCTGCCCGCCAGCAGATCGAGAGAAGAGCTCTCGATGAGGATAATAATTATTTTGTAGACTTTCTCGGTTAATTTTCTAGATATGAAAATGAATGAGATTAAGAAGGAAATTAAATGAAATTTCAACGGACAGTGAAAATAAAAAAAAAATTGCCACCTAATGAATGCTCAGGTGATGGTGGGAGTGGGTTGCTAGTAAGTTCCAGCCCAGAGATTTCGTATTTGGCGGCAGTGGCAGGGCATTACAGCAAGAAGTAATGTGAATGAAAATTCAAAGGAAGAACTCCTAAGTAGATTATGTTTTTTAATATTTCGATAACGAATTTATGTGGCTGACTGTTAAAGAGACAAATCGTTATAAAGGATTCCTTGCTGATTACACTAGGAGATACAGTACCAAAATATCTGGAAAAGTTTGCCTAGGTTACTGTGAACGAAATGATATGCTTCCTGTGTGTGATTATGATCATGTCGCATCTAAGTAAACGTCGCATCGTAGATTACTGGACTACGCTTGCGGCATTAGCAACAAAAGAAGTGAGAAGGCTGATGGCAAGGGACAGATTTAATCGAATTTTAGAAGTTCTATATTTCGTTGATAATTCACAGGAGAAAAAACATTTCGTTGGTAATTCATAGGAGACAGGCCCAGACATAAACAAAATAAAATAGATAAATAAACCAGTGCTTGACAATGTGCGTAGCAAAAATCAAGGAAAAAATTCAACCTTTCCAAGATATATGCATTGATGAAAGTTTGATATTATGGAGGGGAAGGCTTAGTTTCAAGCAATACATTCAAGATAAAAGAAGTCGATTTGGAGTGAAAATATTTGAACTTTGTGATGCCCAAATGGATTGTATTCTCTATTTTATAATAAATCTACAGACATGTTGGTGGAAACATTTATGTCTTTGTATCTAGGAAAACATCACAAAATCCACTATTGTCAATGAAAGAAGGAACTGGAGACCGTCAGGACTTGAGATAATCGCATGGCCCTATTTTCAAGCTAATATTCCGACGTCCACGCCACCAATTCGATGAAGGTGGAGGGTACAGCGAGCTGGAGACAAGGCAGGTCATTTCTGTCAAAGGACGCGAGCGTCTCAGATTACCACCCACGTCGTTTGTCCACACCTGCCTGCATGTGACGTGTAAACACGATTGTCCACCTACCCACATTCACCAGGATCAATATTATAAACCACTGTTGATCAAAAATTTATAATTGTGTAGTGTATGCAGCGTTTACTTGGCCTCTAGAGATATAAGTAGATACGTTCATACATACATACAAATATGCATGCATGCATACATACTATCAAATGCACATCCATATATATATATACATATACATATATATATATATATATATATATATATATATATATATATATATATATATATATATATATATTAGGTGTGTGTTATTTGTATGTTTGTATCTATGTGGGTATGTATGAATGTATACATGAATGTATACACACTTGATATATAAGTACATACATACATAACATATATAATTTATATATATATATATATATATATATATATATATATATATATATATATATATATACTATATACATATTTTTTATATATGCATGTGTACAACTTGTATGTATGTATGCTGCATGCATATTTGTATGTATGTATGAAACGTATCTACTTATATCTCTAGAGGCCAAGTAAACGCTGCATACACTACACAATTATAAATTTTGATCAACAGTGGTTTATAATATTGATCCTGTGAATGTGGGTAGGTGACAATCGTGTTTACACGTCACATGCAGGCAGGTGTGACAAACGACGTGGGTGGTATCTGAGACGCTCGCGTCCTTTGACAGAAATGACCTGCCTTGTCTCCAGCTCGCTGTACCCTCTGCCTTCATCGAATTTGATGGGCGTGGACGTCGGAATATTAGCTTGAAAATGGGCCATGCGATTATCTCAAGTCCTGACGGTCTCCAGTTCCTTCTTTCATTGACAATGGCGGATTTTGAAATCTTTCTTTATCACTGGCTGCTAATACGATTTCCACTTTCCCCCTAACTTTTGACGACTATCATCAATCAAACATTGAATTGGAATCTGTCAGAGGAATACAGGGGGAATCTTAGGCCTTATTCCCAAGCTAGTATTCCAGCATACCGGTACATAAAACTCAAAGCAGGTGGCAGGTAAACTAGAGCAGAAAAACAACAACCGGTCATTTTCATCAAAGGATTCCGGCTTCTCAAAATACCGCCTACGTCGACCGTCACACCTGCTGCTGCATGCGCCATGCATAGACGATTGTCACCGGCCAAATGCCCACATTCTGATATATATCTATAATATATATATATATATATATATATATATATATATATATATATATATATATATATATATATATATATATCAGTCTAAAGGAAACCTTACCAATAACACCCGGCCCAACGCTTCTCTTGTTCCTGCGTTGCTAATCACTTTTATTACCAGTGAAGGAAACTGAGTTAATTTCTTTACTGGAGCAGTAACAAAATAGAAAAAATAGTAAATTACACCCACACACACACACATATATATGTATATATATATATATATATATACACCACATATATATATATATCTATATCTATATAATATATATATATAATATATATATACACACACATATACATATACATATATATATATATAATATATATATATATATATATATATCTATATATTAATATACACACACACAACACATTATATATATGAATTTTGTATTTAAATATATGCATAGATATATATATGTTATATTTATATATATAATATATATAATATATATATATAATATAATATATAGTATAATATATATATGCATAGCTATTCTCTAGTATATTTATTATATATAGATATTATCTACATATATACTTATGATATCTATCTCCTATATACAAGTTAATATATGCATATATCAATATCTATAAATACTAAAACTAAAATATCCTATCTAATCAATTATATAATATCTATATATATCTTATATCTATATTATATTATACTATACTATCGTCTGTTATATTATTGTCTAATACTCTGTCTATCTACGATATAAATATCAGTAAATATAATATCATCTACTATACTATATATTCTATATCTCATATAATTATCATTATATATAATATATCTAGAGGATAGAGAGCGAGAGAAGAGATGAGGAGCGAGGATAGAGAGGAGAGAGGAGGAGAGAGGGTGATGGCTGAGAGAGCGAGAGAGAGAGAATATATATTAATATATTCTATCTATATATTATTAATATATCTATATATATATATATATATAGATATGCATAGATATAGAATATATCATTATATATATACTATATATATATATTCATAAGTTAAATAGTATAACATTATCTCTATCTATATATATATATATATCTCTATATATTATCTAGTAAATAAATATATATATTATTACACACACAACCAAATCCCATATATATATATAATATATATATATATATTAATAATTATATAGATATATAATTATATATAATAAATATCTTAATAATATATATATATCTATATGTATCTAATATATGAATAATTATCACATCGAAACCGTGATCCATTTATATATCAATTCATATCGATTCTTAATTACTAATGCATCCAGATCGAGGGTGATTTGTAAGGTCAGGAATGCGATATGAACGTTATAGCGTCTCTGTTTGGCTGATTGGATAGTGGTCACTGACCGTCCTGGATTTCGTCCCCGTCCGCATTGGGACGGGGTGGTCGATCCCATGGGGGGACGAAAATTATTATCAATTAAAAAATTCCCCTTCGGTACATATATGAAAAGTATATTCATTTGGGAGGTAAACGTGGAATTTAGATATTAAAGGACATTTGTAGCCTTGAATTGAGTATCTAAATGGTAATCACGGTTCGATGTGAATAATTTTATTCATAAACCAAAAGGACTACGTTTCTCGTCCAAACGCCGTCGAATTCCGGAAACCCACTGGTAGACGGGGTTTCATATCGATTCGTAATTACGAAATGCATCCGATCGAGGTGGGTGATTTGTAAGGTCAAGAATCCGATATGAAACTTTATCAAGCGTCTCTGTTGGCTGATTGGATAGCGTCCACTGACCGTTCCCCTGATTTCGTGCCCCAGTCCACTTGGACGGTGGTTCGATCCCATGGGGGGACGAAATTTATTATCTCAAATTAAAAAAATTGTCCCCTTCGGCTACATCTATGGAAAATAATCTACATTTGGGAGGTAAAGTGAATTTAGATAGTTAAAAGGACATTTGTAAGCTTGGAATTGATATATAAATCGGATCACGGTTCGATGTGAAATAATCATTCATAACAAAAGGCTAACGCTTTCTGTCAAACGCTCGAATTGGGCCCAACCATTGGTAGGACGGGGTTTCCATATCGATTTCTAATTAACGAATGCATCCCAGAATCGAGGGTGAGTTTGTAAGGTTCAAAGATCGATATGAAACTTATAGGCGTCTCTGTTGGCTGATTGGAATAGCGGTCACCTTGACCGTCCTGTTGTTTCGTCCCCACCCGTCCACGTTGGAAGGCGGTGGTTCGATCCCATGGGGGGACGAAATTACTTATCAATTAAAAAATTCCCCCTTCGTATACATATATGAAAATAATACATTTTAGGGAGTTTAAAGTTGAATTTAGAAATTAATTAAAGGACATTTGTAGCTTCGAATTGATATTAAATAACATGGAGTCACGGTTCGTGTGATAAATTATTTCCATAACAAAAACAAGGCTACGTTTCTGTCAAAGACGCCTCGAATTGGCCAACAGGGTGGTACGACGGGGTTTTCATATCGATTCTAATTACCGAATGCATCCAGATCGAGGGTGGTTTGTAAGGCGTCAGAATCGGTATATGAACTTTATAGCGTCTCTGTTGGCTGATTGGATAGCGTCACTGACCGTCCTGAATTTCGTCCCCGTTCCACTTGGACGGTGGGTTCCGATCCCATGGGGGGACCGAAATTATTATCAATTAAAAAATTCCCCTTCGGTACCAATATGAAAATGAAAAATATCATTTGGGAGGTAAAGTGAATTTTTAGATATTAAAGGAACATTTGTAGCTTGAATTGATATATAAATGGATCACGGGTTCGATGTGATAATTATTCATAACAAAAGGCTACGTTCTGTTCAAACGCTCGAATTGGGCCAAACATGGTAGACGGGGTTTCATATCGAATTCTAATTACGATGCATCCAGATCGCAGGGGTTGCATTTGTAAGGTCAGAATCGATATGAACTTATAGCCGTCCTCTGTTGGCTGATTGGGATATGCGTCAACTGAACCGTCCTGATTTCGTCCCCCGTCCACTTGGACGGTGGTTCGATCCCATGGGGGGAGGGGACGAAATTGTTATCAAATTAAAAAACATTCCCCTTCGGTACATGATCTGAAAATATATCAGTTTGGGGGAGGAAAACTAAACAAGGGTGAATTTAGATTTAATTAAAGGATCAGTTTGTAGCTTGAATTGATATATATATATATCCTATATATATATAATATATCATATATATATATTATTTATATATATATTATATTATAACACGTTGCTGTGTGTGTGGGTTAATTTACTATTTTTCTATTTGTTGACTGCTCCAGTAAAGAAACTTAACTCAGTTTCCTTTCCACTGGTAATAAAAGGTGGATTAGCAACGCAGGAACAGGCGTAAGCGTTGGGGCCGGTTTGTAATTGGTAAGGTTTCAATGTAGGCCTATGAAAAGGAATCCGGGGTTAGGGCGCTAACTTGTATGGGCCACCCCTGCAGCGCAAACCAATTTTGTTGGTGGGACTTGTTTCTCTTTGTCGCAATGTTGGCTGATCACTATTTTCGGAAGTACGGGAGAATGTTTGTTTAAAAAGGCGACGTGAGAAAATAAGATAAACGCAATATGAAAAAATAACTAGGGGAAAATTACTGAACTGACGACAGGCCAATTGTTAGGATGTCTAAGTTAGGGTTCTTTTTTGCAATAACCTTTACCTGCTTAGGCCAAAAATAACAAAAGGTCTCACCACTTGGTATGAAATAATTTTCACAGGTTGAAGGTAGAGGGCTCCAGGGGGTAACAAAACTGTCTTTCCTTGTTTAATCCATTTAACCATGGACAAATATAAATGATTTACCCTATTATAATTTTTCTTTAGTGTTGATTTATTATTTTGTCAGCTGCTGGTAACTAATCCAAGAAAAATGGATACATTGCCCATTCTTATTAACCGGTTTTGTGCCTCTGTTTACCCCTCTCATACATAAAACAACTTTTATTCCCGGTAAACGTAACATCGGTTTATTCTCAGTATTGTATCGGAAGTGTCGAATAGCTATTTATTTCTTCTGGTGTAACAAAATGTTAAATATCTGAGAGGGGTTTTTCCACTATTATATTACATCTAAAAAGAATATAATCTTGAATAGGTAAAATTCCTATTTATTTCCAAGAATAAATATAAGTTGTTAGAAGCTATTCTATATCGCGTTAAAACATATAAAGCATAGATTGACAAGAAAGTACTAAATATATTCGTAAATCACCATAGTCAACAGTTTTATAAGTCTAAGTGGTTTTATTCTGAAATGGGCAAAATCGAGGACAAGACAAATTTCTAATGCGGTTGATAGTCGTTTATATAAGAGGCTCCCAAAGCCGTTCATAAAACATAATTGCTAAAACTACGAATGGTTATCCTTGTTTTCGACGGGTTACCTTGCTTATTGCTGTAAATATCATTCAGGAACTGGGGTTATATATTAATCAGGCGTTAGGTGCTCATTTACAAACCATTATTGTAATTGCCGTCTACTGAAATGTTAATGTTGTACAATTAGAGGGTATATATCTTGGTAAATCTCTCTGTCTCTTTAATAATAATAATAAATAAATCTCAAATTTTTATTGTTCCATAACTAGTGAATAGTAAGCGGAAACATAAAAATGGCCAACCTTTTTCATTATTAAGTTTTCCTAAGCGGGTATGCAAATCATTTTAAACGTAATTTTTTATTCAATCTGTTAGTGTAGATGTTCTTACGGCAGATTCAGAGAGAAAAAGAAAAACTGTCGTCCCGCAATCAGTGAAGGCGCCTCATTACCTCTGGCCCAACACTTAACCACTGATATTAATAGTACTTATCCTATATTTATTTATTTGTTGCTGTTCACATTTGGAACTTACATCTTATATCTAATTACAAATTGGGCTAACTATTAAAATACCCGTTAAAAATAAAACAAGGTTAATTAAAGAGGGAAAACAAACGAAGAAAGAAACAAGCTGTTACAGTGAATTGTTATAGTTTTCGTGCGTCTGGAAGCATACTACAGATGACTTCCGTCTGGAAAAGTTTTTAACGGAAAAGTTTGCCGGGCGATAGGCGGTTGATTTGCCTTGTTCGATACGATAACTGAGTAACAGTATCAATACCAATATCGAAATAATCGCGTAACCGATACCCAAATTGAACTTTCAGTGGTCAGTTATCGGTTATTAATGAGTATTTACCGTATTTTTCTTGATTACATAGGTTAGGATAGAGTCTCATACTTTACACTTGGTTTTAATTTCATTCCGCCAGATATTTTTTTTTCTTAATTTCTGAATAGTAAATGGTTATGTTAAAGAAAGTATACCGTTCAAAAGACAAATTTTTATTTTTCTAAAAACAATACTTTTATTTCTTTTATGCGTTAACCAAAGTTCAAAAATTTTCACAATAGTTAATTCTTGAAGCATTATTGTACAAGAGATAATGTAATGCATTTTTAAATTGGAAAAAAATACATACAAAAAGTCATACAAGTAAACAAATCAATAATTATGAGCTAGCTAGAGGTCCTTCATCCAGGATATAAATAAACAAAAAGTACCATTCGTTGTAAAACTAAAAACAATTTTTCTTTTCTTGCGTGAAAAAGCAAAATAAAAATTTGGGGTGGGGAATTACCCAACTAAAATTAAGTAGTTCTTTTTTGGTGGCAAAATATTGAACAGACTTCTATTTTTGAAT
>NC_061096.1:1404827-1427453 GCF_015104395.2 Macrobrachium nipponense
AACTCAGGAGGATGGAGACCGGTTTTGGATGTAAGCGCCTGAACGTCTTTGTGGAAAAGAGGAAGTTCGCCATGGAGACGACTTCCTCAGTGTTAGCGGCTCTTTGTCCAGGGGACTGGATGGTGTCACTAGACCTTCAGGACGCTACTTTCATGTGCCGATCCATCCTTCTTCACGGAAGTATCTGCGATTCATGATGGGAGGAAACATCTTCCAATTCAAGGCCTTGTGCTTCGGCCTGTCGACTGCACCCCAAGTTTTCACGGGGTTAATGAAAAACGTGGTGCAGTGGCTACATTTGGAGGGAGTGAGGGTGTCGCTTTATCTCGACGACTGCTAATCAGAGCAGAGTCTCAAGAAAGATTCTGGTAGGACCTTCAAAAGACCCTTACTTTGGCAAGTTCTCTGGGACTTCTGGTGAACTTCCAGAAGTCTCAATTAATCCCCAGTCAAGAGCGGATCTATCTGGGGATTCGGATAGTTTCTCTGGCTTTTCGGGCTTTTCCGTCGCCAGAGAGGATAGCTCGTTGCTACGAGAAACTAACGACCTTCCTAGAGAAAGATGCATGCACAGCGAGGGAGTGGATGAGTCTGCTGGGGACACTCTCCTCGTTGGAGCAATTCGTTTCTCTAGGAAGGTTGCATCTCAGGCCTCTACAGTTCTTCCTATACCAGAACTGGAGGCGTCTCCCCCTAGATCTGGAGTTCTCCTTCAAGATCTCAAGGGGAATCAAGAGGGACCTTCGGTGTGGAAAAACAACCCACTCCGTTTTGTGGAAGGAATGTCTCTTTACATGCCGAACCCCAACCATGTGTTGTTTTCCGACGCGTCGGAAGCAGGTTGGGGAGCGACGCTCGGGACAAGAGAAGTGTCAGGCACCTGGAAGGGGGATCAGGTGTCCTGGCACATCAACAAGAAAGAGTTGATGGCAGTCTGGATGGCATTGAAAGCCTTCGAGCCCCACGTCCGGAATGCAGTAGTTCAGGTCAATTCGGACAACACCACAGCCTTGGCGTACATCAAAAAACAGGGGGGGACACACTCCTTCTCCCTGTACGAAACAGCAAGGGACTTTCTTTTGCTGTGGTCTCAAACAAGGAAGATCAGTCTTCTCACCAGATTCGTACAGGGAGAAAGGAACGTCAGGGCCGATCTCCTGAGCAGGAAGAATCAACTCCTGCCTTCCGAGTGGACCCTCCACTCAGAAGTATGCCAAGACCTGTGGAGAAGATGGGGCAGGCCTCACATCGACCTCTTTGCAACAGCAAGGAACGCAAGAATAGAACTTTACTGCTCCCCGATCTCAGACCCAGGAGCAGTATCAATGGATGCGTTTCTCCTAGATTGGACAGGTCTAGATGTCTACGCCGTCCCCCCTTCAAAGTACTGGGACAAACCCTCAAGAAATTTGCTATCTCGGAGATGACAAGAATGACGCTAGTAGCTCCATTCTGGCCCGCCCAAGATTGGTTCACAGAGGTACTGGAATGGTTGGTGGACTTTCCAAGAGCACTTCCACAAAGACAAGATTTGCTCAGACAACCCCACTTCGACAGGTATCACAGAAACCTCCCCGCTCTCAATCTGACTGGCTTTCGACTGTCAAAAGTCTTGTCAGAGAGAAGGGGTTTTCGACAAAAAAAGCTGCTAAGGCTATCGCCTCAGCTAGAGACCTTCGACCCTTAAAAGTCTACCAGTCGAAGTGGGACTCTTTCGCCGGTGGTGCAGGAACCAGAAGTTTTCCTCTTCCAGTACCTCTGTGACTCAGATCGCAGATTTTCCTAGTTTTCTCAGAGAAAAATGCGGTTTGGCAGTATCTACCATCAAGGATACTGGAGCATGCTGGCTGCAGTGTTCAGACATAGGAACTTAGATCTTTCAAATAAACAAAGATCTGCATGATCTATTAAGATCTTTCGAAACTGCCAAGAAACTTCGAACGAAGTTCCAAGTTGGAATCTGGACATGGTTCTTCGTTTCCTGTGTCCTCTAGGTTTGAGCCACCACATTTAGCCTCCTTCAAAGATCTTACGAGGAAAGCTCTATTTCTCATGGCTCTAGCATCCGCTAGAAGGGTTAGTGAGATTCATGCCCTAGAAGGAAGGGTAGGTTTCAAAGGAGATTCCGTGATTTGTTCCTTCCTTCCTTCGTTTTTAGCAAAGATTGAGAACCCCTCAATCCTTGGCCAAGGAGCTTTGAGGTTCGTGGATTATCTGCCCTAGTAGGGAAGAACCCGAAAGAACTCTTTGCCCTGTTAGGAGTTTAAATACTACCTTCAGAAGAAGAAAACCCTTAAGGGCATTGAGGACAGACTATGGTGCTCTGTAAACGGACCCCACAGCACATTGTCGAAAAATGCGCTGTCTTTCTTCATTAGAAGTGTTGTGAAAGAAGCACATAGATCTTGTAATGAAGAACATTTCAAGCTCCTAAAAGTAAAGGTTCATGAAGTGAGAGCCATTGCCACTTCCTTGGCCTTTAATAAGAATATGTCTCTTCAGAATCTGATGAAAACTACATTCTGGAGATGTAATTCAGTATTCGCCAACACTACCTTAAAGAAGTCAGTATTACGTATGACGAGTGCTTCGCATTAGGCCCGTAGTATCGGCGGATTCGGTGCTGGGGCGGAGGAGCTGGAACATTTCCTTAGTAGTTTTTTCCCTTGTTTTTGGTAATTGAGTTTCATATGGTTGTATGAAAAATGATGCAGGTAGGCATCTTTTTTCGTTTCTTTTTTCATAATACTAATAACTTTAGTTTGGTTAGGTGATCGGATTTGGTTTGAAGCTCCCTGCGTTGGTAGTGGACAGGTTCTGTCATAGAAGAGGGCGAACCCATTGACATGATCCGACTTGGATTCTACTAAGTAAGCGGATATCAAGTCCTGTTAGTAGACACAAAGAGTCTTTTCAGCTGTAGGTCACGCCCTCGCTGTAGCTCTTATGGCTATGCAGACTAATAGACAGTACCTATGAAGTCTTCAGCCTAAAAACAGGTAAGAACCAAGGTTATTTTTATCCTACAAACAGGTGTTGTTTACCTTTTCTTTGTTATTTTCTGTCTTGTACCCTCCACCAAGGGTGTCAATCAGCTAAGTATATGTCTGACAGGAAAGTTCATGTACAAAAATGATATTGTTATTTTACAATAAAGTTTTGTACATACTTGGCCTGGCAGAACATATACGATTGATGGCCTGCCCAGCCTCCCCTCAGGAGACAGGTATAAGAGAGAAAAAATCTGGCAAGAAAAGGTATGTTGGTTCTTACACCCGCTCCCAGCGCGGGTCAAGGTAGATCACCTGACCTACCTGCGCGTTTGCCGCGAGTTTTGAATTCTGTCGTGACGTCAGAGACGTAAGCTAAGTATATGTCTGCCAGGTAAGTATGTACAAAACTTTATTGTAAAATAACAATATCATTTCTCCTTAGCTGAGATTCAACTATACTATGAGATGTCTTGCCATCAGGGACCTCGGTCTCTAGAAGGCAATTGACTTTCGCCTGTTGGGCACATGCCTTAAGAGAATCATCACCTCGCCGTCTGGCATCGGTGACGAACAAAATCAATTTATTTAGTCTCTTGGCATAACCCTTTTAAGGCGAAGGTCACGTGACTTGCTCGATGCTTGGACAACTTGCCTCCTACCGAACGCTGTCAGAGCGCCCAAGTCAGTTACAAACTTCGCTGTGGACTTAGTTTGGTTGTTCCAGAATCAATCTTTTCTTCGTCCTAACGGCTTGTTCCAGTACCCATACCATCGACACCCACCATGGAGTGTCGGTGTCCTATCCCACTACCGAGAAGAAGAACTTCGCTGCATGGGGATAGGAGAATGCGAGACACTTCGCTGCATGGGGATAGGAGAATGCGAGACACTTTGCTGCAGATGGATAGACCAGCATGGGTTACTGGACATCACCGAAGTCGAGAAGCGGGCGATAGGTCATGCGACCATTCCCTTCTTTTCCTCTGAGGTAACTGCATGACTTTTCCTGCGAAGTCAAGCATCCAGGGGATGGGGATCCGTGACGCTCGATTTCGTAGCGAAGACTCAGAACCCTTCGGTCCCTGAAGATCGGTTAGAGTCCTTCACAATCCCCTCCCTAATGGACTTCACGCCTTCGATGCGAAGGAGATGCTGCTTTGTCCTGTGAAGGCGCGACGGCACTATCTGAAGAAACTCGACATCCCAGGCTGAGTGTTGAAGCCTCTTCGTCAGCACCAGGATGACCTAGAAGAAGTACACTCCTCGAGTTCCGCAAGAACTTCTCCGTAGCGCAGGTACTGAAGGCAGGGGTCTGGTACAACCAGACCACTTGCACCGCCTTCTACCTTCGGGATATTGCCCACAGGTCATTGGATCGTTTTCTTTGGACTGGTGGTGGCTGCTCAACACGTTTGTGTAGCTAACCCAGACCCTCGCAGGCTGAACAGCATCGAGTCCTGGTGTGACTGTAAGAATAGATAAGTGAATGAGAGAGTGACTGGCTTCTCTTCCTATCTTTTTCTACTCCGCTACCTGTGGGCAGAGGGTTACGGTCGTCACTATGCTGATAAGGATGAGATGCAGGTGAGCTATATGGCAGAGCCCCATCCTATCCCTTTCACTAGGGATGGGAGCGAATATCCACCACTTCCTCCTACAAGGGGGGGGGAGTGGATGCCAACAAGAGACAAACCATAACTTTATGTTGCCTCTTGCAAACAGGAACTTGTTCTTGCTTGCTGATACGAAGAGATACGCTTGCCTCTCTCTTTGTACTTGGTCCAGAGGTCTGACCATTGATCCTGCGGTGCACACCCCGATCAATCGGACAGAGGCTTGGATCCATCCCTCGCTCTTACGACCAGGGAGGCTTCCAAGGTTGGGCGAACACCCAGTCTGTTCACAAAAGACTCAGATTCCTCCCACCAAGAAGTGAGTCTTCCTATTGTAAAAGGACCGAAAGGTTTGTATCTCGTTCGGAACAAATGACAATTTGTCCAAAATTGCATTTTCCTAACTATACAAACCTGAGGTCCTTTTACACATAGTCCCACCTCATGCCACCCTCACTCTGCAGTTTTTGCTTGGGCCTAAAGCAAAAGTGATTCTTCACCTCCCAGTCAGCGCGCGCGTACTGTCTGACAAGCAGTTAACTACCGAAACCCCTTGTTCGAAAGCTTACGACCTATCCAGCTGCCGCTAGTAACCTTCCTATTGTAAAAGGACCTCAGGTTTGATAGTTAGGAAAAATGCAATTTTGGACAAATGTCATTTTAGCTCATTTCTGACAAAAGCTGTCTCTCCAGTTCAGAGGGCTTCTCTTTTATACGCTCCTCTATCGAACCAAATGTTTCCTTCTCAGTTAGTGAGAGACATTACTCACTCACTCACTGAGAAGGCAACCCAGGATCTTCTAGTTCAATCAGCAAAAAAGATTAGAACTGCTGTACCCTCCGTTAAGAAGGAAAACTAGTACTCCTCAAACGCCCTTTCGAGGAGGTCCTTCTTCGCGATCCTCCTCTAGAAAGAAAGGACCTGAGAAGAGAGGTAGGTCATCCTTTAGACCAGGGGTCCCCAACCTTTTTGCGTAAAATGGCACATTATCATTCGAAATACAGATGAGGGCCGCATATTAGAAATTATCCTTGTTATCTCGGAGAAAAGTTCACATTTATTTGCATATTATTCATCTTTTGAGTTTAGTTTAAGTTAAGACTCTTACACTCTTATGCCAGCTATTGCTACGTAGGTATTAAAATCAAATAGTAGCTCATGTTTTGATTGTAGAATTTGTTCAAGAAAATAATGAGTTACTGAAAATTCTATATATCTTATCTTTAATGGGAAAACTTGATGCTGCATCTTATTTGCAAGCTTAGCAATATCTATTCTAAACAGAAGTCTCAAAATTTTGTGTGAGATGCTCATCAGTAAGCTTAGTATCTAAGTTTTGATTTTACTAGTTTCATTTTTGAAAATGTTCATCACAGATATATGTACTACCGAAAACTGAAAACATGCCAACAGCAAACTTTTTAAGTCAGAATATTCTTCTGGTAGACTGGAATAAAATTCCAAAAGGCTATTGTCTTGAAAAGCGGTTTTCAGGGCATCATTGGCTTGCAAATCAATTATTTGCATTGATAATTCCTGGAATATCTCCTGTGATACACTGAAAGGGTTTTGAAACATTTGAATTTCCTGCTTTATGATCATGGAGTCCTTAAATCTATTTGCAAATTCCTTCTTTTAAAAGTTCCATTGTCTTTGTACATTTTTTCTTTTGAGGCAGTTGAAGTATTCCTTTTCTCATTCTGCCAACACTTTACACAGGGAAATGAATAAAAGTTTTCATCACTGAACTGTTTCATAAAAATATCTAGTTTATTTTCAAATGCTGGCCACCTCAGTAAACATATCTGATACCAATTTTCTATTGCCTGCAGTCTTAAGTTCAAATTCTTCAAATGATCAGTTATATCAGATAAGAAAGCTAAGCAGAAAACCAGTCTGAATCTGAAAATGCTTTTGAGAGCATTACCCTTATATTGCTCTGAGGGCCACACTGAGTATCATTAAGGGCCGCATGCGGCCCTAGGGCCACAGGTTGGGGACCCCTGCTTTAGACCTTTTAAGAAAGGAAAATGACTCTTCAGTCCTCCAAACACCAGTAGGCGCCAGGCTTCTGAAGTTCGCGGAAGCATGGGCTTTGAGAGAGGCGGATAACTGGTCCCTCTCAATAATAAGGAAGGGATATCTCATCCCCTTCAGAGACAGACCACCCTTGACTTCGACTCCAAGGGAACTGTCATGAGAAGAACTCTCCTGCAACTTGTGGATCAGATGTTGAAAAAGGAGGCCATCGAATTAGTACAGGATCACCACTCCCAGGGCTTCTACAATCGACTTTTCCTGGTTCCGAAGCCTGGGCGGGAGGTTGGAGACCTGTGCTAGACGTGAGCGCACTGAACCTATTCGTAAGAGACGAAATTCTCTATGGAGACTAACGCTTCGGTTTCTTGCGGCTCTGCGTCTGGAGATTGGATGGTCTTCTTGACCTGCAAGACGCGTATTTTCATGTCCCCTGCATCCTTCATCAAGAAAGTTTCTTCGGTTCATGATCAGGGCAGGATCTTTCAGTTCAGGGCCTTGTGCTTCGGCTTTTTCCACGGCCCCTCAAGTTTTTACGGGCCTTATGAAGAATGTAGCCCGTTGGCTGCATCTGAAGGGGGTGAATATATCTTTATCTCGACAACTGGCTCATCAGAGCCAAGTCGGAACATCAATGTTTGGAGGACTTGACAACGACTCTGGACCTAGTACAGTCCCTTGGACTTCTTGTGAACCTCGAGAAGTCCCAGATGATCCCCAGCCAGAACATTGTCTGTCTGGGGATTCAGATGGATTCTCGGGGTTTTCAAGTTTTTCCATCGCAGGAAAGGCTCGTTCGAGGCTTGGAGAAAGTCTCAGCCTTCTTAGGGAAGGAACGAAGCTCAGCGAGGGAATGGCTGAGCCTGCTGGGGACCCTTTCCTCACTGGATCAGTTCTTTTCTCTGGGGAGGCTCAACTTAAGACCCCTGCAATTCTTCCTGCAGAAGGTGTGGAATCGAAAGACAGGAGATCTGTCGGACTCCTTTCCAATTCATCAGGAGATAAAGAACCACCTGGCGTGGTGGGTGGCTCCTCTAAAAAAGAACGTAGCATGTCCCTTGCGATTCCGAGCCCGCGCCTAGTGTTGTTCTCCGATGCATTGGAGACAGGATGTGGAGCAACACTAGGAACGAGAGAAGTGTCTAGCACTTGGACAAAGGATCAGGTGTCCTGGCACATCAACTCAAAGGAGCTTTTGGCTATCCATCCAGCCCTAAAGTCCTTCGAATCGGAAGTCAGAGGCGTGGTAGTCCAAGTCAACTCGGACAACACCACGGCTCTGGCCTACATTCGAAAACAAGGAGGGACTCACTCTTTCTCCCTCTTCGAGTTAACAAGAGATCTTCTGATCTGGGCGGAGGAACGAGGCATCACTCTCCTTACCAGGTTCGTTCAGGGAGAAAGGAATGTGAGAGCGGACCTGCTGAGCAGGAAGAACCAGGTCCTTCCAACAGAGTGGACCCTCCACCTCGAAGTTTGCCGAAGGCTTTGGGCCTTGTGGGGGAAACCACAGATAGACCTTTTCGCCACGTTTCTCACAAAAAGGATAGACAACTTCTGCTCTTCAGTCGAAGATCCGAGAGCCATAGCAGTCGATGCCCTCCTCCTAGACTGGTCGGGCATAGACGCTTACGCCTTTCCCTCATTCAAGCTAGTGGGGGAAGTAATAAGAAAGTTCGTGGCCTCGACGGGAACAAGAATGACTCTCATAGCTCCCTTTTGGCCCGCACAAGATTGGTTCACAGAGGTACTGGAATGGACAGTGGACTTCCCCAGATCTCTTCCCGAAAGGACAGATCTACTCAGACAACCCCACTTCGATAGGTATCACAAAAACCTCTCCGCTCTCTCCCTGACTGCCTTTCGACTATCGAAAGACTCGTCAGAGCAAGAGGCTTTTCGCGGAAGGCTGCCAGCGCAATCGCCAGAGCCCGCAGGTCTTCAACCTTGCAGGTATATCAATCGAAGTGGGAAGTCTTCCGTAGATGGTGTAGGTCGAAGAAGCTGTCCTCTTCCAATACCTCTGTGACCACATTGCTGATTTTTCTCCTCTTCCTGAGAGAAGAATCACTTTTAGCTGTATCTACTATTAAGGGATACAGGAGCATGCTCTCCGCTGCCTTTAGAAATAGGGGCCTACAGATAGGGGAGGATAAGGATCTTCATGATCTATACGGTCCTTTGAGACAACCAAGATTAGGACCTCTCGTACACCTAGTTGGAAATCTTGACGTAGTCCTCAGATTTCTTACTTCCACGAAACCAGTTTTGTGAACCTCCTCATCAAGCCTCTTTTTAGAGATCTGACGAGGAAATGCATTTTTCTCTTGGCCCTCGCAACTGCCAAGAGGACAAGTGAACTCCATGCATTGGATTCTCGTGTCGGATTCAAAGGAGACTCGGCAATATGTTCTTTTCAGCCATTATTTCTGGCAAAGAACGAGAACCCTTCTAATCCCTGGCCCAGAAGCTTGAAGTTAAAGGACTTTCTCCCTTGGTAGGGAAGGAGGTAGAAAGGTCTCTTTGCCCTGTCAGGACGCTAAAGTTCTATCTTCAGAGGAAGAAGCAGCTTAATGGTTGCCAACAGTCTCTGGTGTGCTGTGAGGGACCCGAAGAGACCCATGTCGAAGAACGCTCTGGCCTTCTTTGTGAGAAGTGTGATCTCTGAAGCGCATGATAAGTGCCATGATGACTCCTTCAAGCAGCTGAGAGTTAGAGCGCATGAAGTGCAAGCCATTGAGACTTCTTTATCCTTTTTCATAAGAACATGTCAATGAAGGATATCCTAGCTGCCACGTACTGGAGATGCAACTCTGTTTTTGCCTCCCATTACCTGAAGGATGTCAGAGTAACTTACGAGAAATGCTTCTCTCTTGGTCCTTATGTGTCTGCGGATGCGTTACTGGGACAGGGAGCTGATACTGATCCTTAATTAGTTAATTAGTTTTTTTTTAATTATATGGTGTTGTGTTTTTAAGGTAGTTTGAAAGGCTGTGGGGATAATTCCTTTCAATCTAGTACTAACCCGAGTGTTAGGATCAGGTGATCGGGATCGGTGTTGTGCTCCTTGAGTATGCCATTAGGCAAGGTGTTTTGTCATATAAGTGGATTAGCGCCCATTGACAAAAGATCCTCGGGCTCTGTCGAGTAAGCGGATAAGACTCCATTGACAGACCCACAAGAACTCTTAGCCATAGGTCACTACCTCGCTGAGGCTCTTGAGGCGAAGCAGACTCCTGGGCAGTAGCCATGAAGTCTTCCGCCTAACCAGGTAGGAACCAAGGTTTCTTATGTTTACCAACAACGTATGTTGTTTTCCTGTCTATTTCAGTAGTTAGCTGTCTCTTGCCCACCACCAAGGGTGCCAATCAGCTAAGTATATATCTGACAGGGAAGTTGAATGTACAAAAATGATATTGTTATGATACAATAAAGTTTTGTACATACGTACTTACCTGGCAGATATATACTATTAAATGGCCCACCCAGCCTCCCCTCAGGAGACAGGTGGAAGAGAAAATCTGATTAGAAAACGGGAATGGTTCTAGTCCTGTCACCCAGCGGCAGGGTCGGTATCACCTACTGTAGCGTGTGCTGCGAAATTTGAATTTCTGTCGGGGACGACGGAGTCTAAAGCTAAGTATATATCTGCCAGGTAAGTATGTACAAAACTTTATTGTATCATAACAATATCATTTTTATAGTCTTTCGGCATAGCCCTTCAAGGCGAAGGTCACGTGACTTGCTCGGATACTTAGACAACTTACCTCGATGCCGAACTCACTCAGTTGGCAGCGGTTTGAAGCGGCCGGGTCTATTACGAACTCGCTTTAGACTCGGTTTCAGTGTACAGAACTTCGCTGCGGAGCAACACTGAGGACGAATAAGTGTCAGACACCTAGAAAGAAGAAAAGCTGGCAGTCCCAACTATCAAAGGATAGGAATATGTTCTCAGCGGTTTTAGACATAGAGGTGAGGATCTAGCAAACAACAAGGACCTTCTCAAGCTTTTAAGGTCTTTTGAAACCACTAAGGTGGCTCAGCCAAATCTGCCTTCCTGAACTTGGGCGTGGCTTTGAAGTTCCTGATGTCCAGTCCATTCGAGCCTCTCCATTCTGTGCGTTGAAGGGATGTGACCAGAAGGCCTTTTTCCTAACCCGCCGTCCGGCGAACGGCGAAGAGAGTTTAGCGAAGGGTTCAAGCCATGCAAACAGTAGGCTTTAAAAGGACATAATGCTGTATGTACCATTAAGCCCTACGTTTTAGTCAAGAATGAGATCCCGTCTAACCTTTGGCCCAAGAGCTTTGAAGTCAAGGGTATGGCGGAAATTCTTGGACAAGAGCCAGAGAGAGTCCTGTGCCCTGTCAGGGCTCTCAAATTGTATTTAGATAGAACGAAGGAAGGTCGAGGTCCTTCGGACAATCTGTGCTGTTCGGTGAAGAGGCCAGACTTGCCAATGTCGAAGAATGTACTTTTAAGAACGCTCATACAAACTGTCAAGACAGTGATTTAAACAGTTGAAAGTAAATGCTCACGAGGTGAGGGCAGTTGCAACCTCAGTGGCATTTCAGAACAATTTGGCACTCAGTGACATTCTGGGTGCCACCTTTTGGCAAAGCAACTCGGTGTTCGCTTCACACTACCTGAGAGATGTGAAAACGACGTATGAGAAACTGCTGTTTGCTAGGGCATACGTTTCCGCAGATCTATGTTGCGAGTAGAGAGTAACACTCATTCTTTCCTTTAGAAAATGGTTAGGAAGTGTTTTTTAATTTTATTATTGTGTTTTATGGTTGTTGGGTCGGCCGCCAGAGGTGGACTTCCCAGTCCTTAGCTTAAGTTATGCTATCATAACTTAGTTAGGCTTGGTCAGGTGGTTGTGCTTGTGGCCCTCTTAGTATGTTCAATATGTCACATTGTGGTCATGCCCCCATTGACAGATCATCTAGAACTCACCAGCTTTATAGGTCACTACCTTGCTGGAGACTAGTAAAGCAGAAGCAGACTTGGGTGACAGTAATCACGAAGTCAGCTATGCTAATAGGTAAGGAACCAAGATGTCATCATCTACATGTATTTGTTTCTTTAATCCTATTCTGTCTCTTCCACCTCCAAAGGTGGGATTCAGCTATATATATATATATATATATATATATATATATATATATATATATATATATATATATATATATATATATATATATATATATATATATATATATATATATATATATATATATATATATATCTGACAGGTAAGTCTCATGAACAAAATGATATTTCTGGGCTCAGTTCGTGTCGCTGCACGAAATATCCTTTCTTTTAATCCATTATTTCTAAGGTAAATGTACTAACACATACCAGAGAATAAATAAAATAAAGAAAAGGTCAGTACAACTGACTCGCTCACCCTCCAAGAGGGTGTCGGTATGAACACTATGGCGAGTGAGACCACTACCACGAACCGCTTGCCAATAGAAAATCTCCACTACAAAAATCCCCACTAGAGGGGAGCCGACCCACAGAGTGGGCAGCAACTACTACTACTCCTATCCCATGCTGCCGACTGCTGCGCCTCTGGTGGCCATCCTTTCAGTTAGCGCACCGCGTACACCCACGTGCCCTTTTTTGCTCTGTGTTTTTGTGCCCTTTTTTCTGGATTTATTCGTCATGGAGCGTACAGCCATCGCAGCAGCTAAGTTAAGTAATCAGTGATTATTGCTATTTGGTTTTTTCCGACCTTGAGTCAGTATTTACCGTTTTTTAGGTATAAATACGAGCTCTAGGTCGGAAGCATGGCAGCATTGTTCTGCCTCGTGGCGGGTTCGTTCTGGGTCTTCCATACCCAGAACCTTCCCTTATTTCGTTACGCTCTATTATTAGTTATCCTTTTTATGTTAAGGGTACAGTCTACGTGGTTTATGTCATGCATGCATGTCTTTTTCACCTTGCGTAGGCATCTTCCATCCAGACCCTAGCCACAGCTCTTAGTATCGGCCCGGCTAGCTTTGAGTGGCAGACTTTCTTTCGAGTTAGTCGTACACTCCTGGATTTTTTCTCCTACTGTTTTATTTTCTTTCTTTACGTTTAGTGAATTGATTTATTATGTCTTATGTTAGTGTACGGCGTCTGGCTTCACGTAGCCTAGGTTATGTTCTACTATACTTCCGCTCTTCAGTTCGGTTGCTTCTCTATAGCATCTCTCTGATTAGTCGGTTGTTTTATCCTAGGCTGTATTGTTTCATTGTACTACATGTTACCGCTCCGTGGTCACTCCGTGATCACGGAGCAGCCAGACGCCTGTCCAGTCACCTTCCTTCCTCCCACCCTTCCATAGGGCCGGGGGGAGGGTTGGTCTGCCCACGCTCGCTCCACATACCCGAGCTCGCCTCCCTCTCTCCCTAGGCGGAGGGAGTAGGGGGGCTGGACAGACCCAGACTGGACTCGACCTCTCTAGCTTCTCGGCACCTCGGATGACTAAGGGGAGGACTGGCCTTTCCCCCTCCGGCGTTGCTCCGTCGCTAGCTCGAGTCTGTTTGCCCTCTTCGCCCTTTCCCACCTTACTGGTGCTCATTTATCTACCGGAGCTCCGGCATCCACGTGGAAAGGTCGCTAGTTCACCCTGTCGGGCGGACTGCGGCATACAGTTGTCTTTACTAACCACTCCGTCGCATGGATATCGCGAACGACTCCGCCACGCACCGGACTTAGTCCGGTACGTTCAATAGGTATAGGTTTAAGATTACTATTTAATTTAAACATATATTAAGTTTAATTTAGCTGTCTTAAACCACCCCTCCGTTGCCTGCTCACACCGGATCTCTCCGGGGTTATAGCCTATTCAGGCAATAAGGGAGGGGTTATGCCAAAATTTTTTCGCGCTCCGGCGTGCAGCGGAGTTCTTTTAACCTCTAGCCTGTAAGTGATATCTTTTTAAGATGCTCATGTATCTTTTCACTTACAGACCTCACCAACTGTGAGCATCCGGGATGTAATGCATGCTCAGGACCCCTGTGGGCATGAAGTCTGCAGATCCCATGCTCCATCCAGCGCGACTCCGCACGGGAAACCTTCAAGTCTGGTTTCACGAGACCTGCACGATTTGCTATGATCTGGTGAGCCAGCTCTTAGACGGGGTAAGTATTTCCAACTCCGTTATCCAATCCCTACAAGTTTATAGTTCTTAAGTTTAATTTTAATCTTTTATCTTAAACTTAAGCTGGTTTTTATATGGGATCTCGCATCCTCTATAATTTAAGTTAACCTTACTTAAGTTTTAATTTTAAGTCTAAACTTAAAAAAACTAACAATACCCTCTCCTTCCAGGCTTCCCGCTGTTAGAGACACCGCACTGGCAACCCTGCGGGCCTGGGTCGGCGGTTTTGGGAAGAACGCCGCCAAGGGACAGCCTACATCCTTGAAAAGAGTTGGCGGTCTTGATCTTCCCCGCGGCAAGTCAACGGGCTACGTCGACCCAGCAGCAGGCAAGCCCCGACTATGGCGGCAATTCAGCAGCAGCTTGCCGCTCGTTGACTGAACCAGGCCAGACATCTCGTCGGAAGTCGCGACACTGGACTTAAATATTGAACCGATGGTAGGTGTTGACGACCTGTTGGTCGAGGTGAGTACGTTGGACACCCAAGGGTTGCTTCCCTTGGGCGCCACTGATCTTCTACTCCTGCAAACTCTCCTTCTTCCTTCCAAGGCTTTACAGGAGCTGAGCTCCTATATACTTCTCCTGATGCCTCCGTTAGACCTAAGGTCAAAGGACAAACGGTAGTTAAAACCCTCAGTAAGACGTCGTCGTCGTCTAAAAAGTCGTCGTCGGCGTCAACATCTCGCAAGACTCCGGCTACAAACCCCGGAGCAGAGAGGTCTAAAGCTTCTGGGTCCGGCTCCAAATCATCAAGGAGTAGATCCTCCAAGGAGAGATCACATACTCCAGCGGAGTCAGCCGTTTCTCCCCTTCCTTTGGTTCCTGTTCAGAGCTACCCGACCACCTCCGCAGCAGCTCCGGCTTTGGATCACAATGCTGGCCTGTTGCAGCACATGGGGGATTTGGTGGGTTCTCTCAAGAACAGTATGGAACAGATGTTCTCCCGGTTGTCCGATAGGATCAACTCCCAGGACAACATTATCGCCGGACTAAGCCAGGCTCCGCTAGCTACTCCCCCACCTTTCGGCTCAGGTATTGCTCAGCTGCCACCACATGACTCTCTGCCTCCGTTCTCTATGAACAACCCCTGGAGGGTAGCGTCATACGCCCCCTTCCAGGACGGACTTATTTCTATCCCGGAGTGTGGAACTCGAAGGATTGAGGACTTCGAGTTCTACCCGGAGGATCTCCAACCGCCGTTCATCAGCTACGCCAGGCTCACTGCCGCGGCTATGACGCGAGATGACAAGGTCCCTAAAGAGACGGTCCTCTATTCACGTGACCAGGCTCAAAGAGAATGGCTCAGGTGCTTAGAGGACATGGACTGTTCGAATACGAAAATACAGCCGTTTAAGAGTCCATTCACCATCTTCACAATGGAGGAGGGAACTCCGCTTCCTTTCCTTACCAAGATAGCTACGGTCACTATTCCGGCGGCCCAAAAGGGGGAGTCGTTACCGCAGCTAAAGGAAGCGGACCCTACATCTCCTTTACTTCCCTCAACCGGAGATTTGTGGGAAGACTTGCCCAACACTTTTTCTGCGGGCAAACTCAAACCAGACTGTGCTATGGAGCAGTTTGGTGAGAAGCTACCTAGACTTCCAGACAGCCTCATTCAGGCAGAGTTTGATGCCAAGTCTAGGCTGGCCAGGTCTCTCAACACCATGGCCATGACAGAGGTGGCTACCATTTCTTATGGTTCCGAGCCACTGTTCAAGCTGATCACCAAGTCACTGACTCAAACGGTGCAGTCTGACATGTTCGAGTTCGCCACAGCCAGAACAAATTGTCGGAAGCATGTCCTCCAGGAAGCAACTATTCGGCATGAACCGAATAAGTTGCTTTCATCAAACATCTGGGGAGCAGACCTCTTCCCAGATGCAATGGTAAAGGAGGTCCAGGCAGAGGCTACAAGGCTTAACCAAAGCCTTAAGGATCGTTGGGGTCTCACTGCAAAGAGACGCCAAGATCAAGCAGTGAGGGTAAGGCCCAGAAGAAACCCAGACGTTTCCAGCCTTACCAGAAGAAACAGCAACGGTTTGCCAAGCCTGTTTCGGCCTTTTTTTTTTTTTGTTCCGTTGGTGCAGGCAGCCCACCCTCTACCTCCAAGGCCCAATCACAACCTATTTATTGTGATTTCCACCCAGCCTCAACCTTCCACCTCTTACGCTGTCTCCCAGCCTTCAACCAAGTGTTCGAAGGCCAGGCCTTTCAACAGTAATGACCGCTCTGGTAGGGGAGGCAAAGGTAAGCGATCCTTTCGTCAGAGAGGGTGGATCAGAAGGTCCCTTAATAGAGGAAAACACTTCCAGGGGCGGAGGCCGCGGTAGGCTACCAACATCAATTGAGAACTTCCAGGTAGGAGGGGGAGGCTGATTTCTTCTTCTTCCTCCAGGTGGTGGGGCTTCAAGCAAATGGGCACAAAGCATTGAATTGTTCAAAATACCTGGGGTTGGAGTTGGGTGGCGAAGCCGCCTCCACCAGACCTTTCCTTCAACTTCCATCCAAAGAATTGACGGAGTATGCGGAGGACCTCCTTCAGAAAGGAGCAATAGCGAGAGTCAACAGATTAAAGTTTCAAGGGCGCTTGTTCAGCGTTCCAAAGAAAGGCTCAGAAAAAGAAGGGTAATCTTAGACTTGTCCCGTTTAAACTTGCCATTCGCTGCGACAAGTTCAAGATGCTCACCATCTCGCAGGTGCGGACCTTACTTCCCCGTGGGGCCGTCACCACCTCTATCGATCTTACAGACGCATACTATCATATCCCTATTGCAAGACACTTTCGCCCGTATCTGGGCTTCAAGATAGGGGATCAGGCATTCTCCTTCAAGGTAGTTCCCTTCGGTCTCAACGTAGCACCCAGGGTGTTCACGAAGTTGGCGGAAGTAGTCGTCCAACAACTAAGATCGCAAGGGATCATGGTAGTAGCGTATCTCGACGATTGGCTAATTTGGGCTCCAACAGTCGAGGAATGTCACAAAGCAAACACGGAAAGTAATCCGGTTCTGGAATATCTAGGATTCAAGATAAACAGGACCAAATCAAGACTCACTCCGGAGTCAAACTTTCAGTGGCTGGGCATTCAATGGAATCTATCCTCCCATACTCTGTCGATTCCATCAGCAAAAAGGAAAGAAATAGCGAAGTCAGTAAAGCAATTTCTAGCGCACAAACTTGCTTCAAGGAGAACCCAGGAAAGGATTCTGGGCTCACTACAGTTTGCATCAGTGACAAACATCTTGATGAAAGCCAAACTGAAAGACCTAACCAGAATCTGGTGCTCACGAGCAAATGTCAGGTTCCAGGGACAAATTATCCTCAGTCCCTCAGATTCCCTACGGATCGTCTACGCCCTTGGAAAGCAAGTGCCATACGAACCCCAACCACTATAAACAAATCCACACGCAAACGCTCTAGCGCCCGCCAAGGATTGTCGAAAAGTCAAGAACTTGTCAATATCAGTACCCCTTCAGTTTCCTCCTCCGGGGATTACCATCCACACGGACGCTTCATTAAGCGGTTGGGGAGGATATTCTCAGTTCAAGAAGGTTCAGGGAACCTGGTCACCCCAGTTCCGTCAGCTTCACATAAACGTACTGGAAGCAATGGCGGTGTTCTTGACTCTAAAAAGGTTACGTCCGCCAAAGAACTCCCACATAAAGCTAGTCTTAGACAGCGCAGTGGTAGTCCATTGTATAAACAGAGGAGGCTCCAAGTCACGTCATCTGAATCATGTCATGGTAGCCATCTTCTCCCTGGCGGACAAGTTCAGTTGGCACCTCTCCTCCACCCATATAGCTGGAGTGAGAAACGTCATAGCAGATGCTCTATCCCGTTCAGTTCCTCTGGAGTCGGAATGGTCACTGGACAACAGTTCGTTCCAGTGGATACTTCAGAAGGTCCCAGGTCTACAAGTGGATCTATTCGCATCTCAAGCGAACCACAAACTCCCGTGCTATGTGGCCCCCAACCTGGACCCTCTGGCCTATGCCACGGACGCCCTGTCCATAGACTGGAACAACTGGGAGAAGATTTATGTCTTCCCTCCAGTGAATCTTCTCCTGAAGGTGCTGAACAAACTCAGGACGTTCAAGGGTCAAGTGGCTCTAGTAGCCCCAGACTGGCCGAAGAGCAATTGGTACCCTCTCATTCTGGAATTGGGTCTTCGTCCTCTTCGAATTCCCAATCCCAGGCTCTCCCAGTCAGTGCAAACGAAGACTGTGTTCGCTTCCTCAGGAATTCTCAAAACCCTAACTTTATGGATTTCATGAAGTTTGCGGCTAAACGAGATGCGAATATTGATCCTCAAAATATTCTCTTCTTGGAATCTGATAAAAGAGATTCAACTTTGAGACAGTATGATGCTGCAGTCAAAAAGTTAGCAACCTTCCTGAGGGAATCAGATATTAGAATCTTGACAACAATTCAGCTATATCCTTTTTCAGATCTTTATTTGAAAAAGGCTTAGCAGCTAGCACTATTACGACAAACAAGTCAGCCTTGAAAAAGATTTTCCAATTTGGATTCAGCATAGACTTGACAGACTCTTACTTCTCGTCTATCCCCAAGGCTTGTGCTAGACTTAGACCTTCTGTAAGGCCTACGTCAGTAAATCATGGGGTTTCTTAAAATGATGTTCTAAAGCTGGCTTCAGAAAACAGATAATGACACATGTTCATTTATAATGCTCTTAAGAGAAAAACTCTATTTTTATTAAGCTTGGCTTCAGGAGCTAGAATTTCAGAACTGTCGGCATTATCCAGGGATCCGGATCATGTTGAATTTCTTCCCACAGGGGAAGTTCTACTTTCTCCGGAACGTAGTTTTATAGCAAAGAATGAAGACCCTTTGATGAGGTGGGAACCATGGAAGGTTGTACCCCTTCCACAAGATATTTCTTCTTTTTTGCCCCTTTTGCCCAGTATCAACCTTACGAGCCTTTCTGTCCAGGACCTCCTCATCCTCATCGGTCCTCTCTAATTTAAAGAGAAAAAGGTGGTACTTTATCTATTAAAGCGCATCAGGCAGCAGATCCTGTACTTTATAAAGCAAGCCAATCCTGACTCCTTCCCTAAAGCACATGATGTCAGGGCAGTAGCCACCTCAATTAACTATTTCCAACACATGAATTTCGATGATTTGAAGAAATATACTGGAGGATGGAAATCGCCGACAGTATTTAAGCGTCATTACTTGAAGTCCTTGGAAGCTCTGAAATTTTCAGACAGTTGCGGCGGGTAACATAGTTTCCCCGACTCTGCTTAAATCTTTAGTAGAAGATCCAGTCCTCTTTCTACCTATCTCACCCAACAGTTCGTCTATACCTGCCATGTTCATCCACGTTTACCTTGAGTCTTAGCTGCTCTTATGATGGTATAGTGGGTGCCCCTTATTTTTTTGCTAGGGGCACTCACATTTGATTGTATATAATGATCTCTTTGATGGGATCCCCTTATTTTTATGCTAGGGGACACATCGTATTACAATGGTTACGGGTTTTGTATACTAAGTCATATACATTCCTTTATTATATTATTATTGAAGTTTGTTCTATTCAGTTTATTGTTATAATTGCTTGATTTCTTTATACATAATAACTATACACAGATACTAATCTCAACATATATTCCATGTAAGCCCTGTATACAGGCAGTCCCCCGGTTTACGACGGGGGTTCCGTTCTTGAGATGCGGCGTAAGCCGAAAATCGTCGTAAGCCGGAACGACGCTTGGAAATATGTCTTAAACTAATAAAAAGTTATAAAACCTTACTTGTAATCCTTTGGTTACACTACATGTTGTTTCCTGTAGTTTTATGTACAACCTGGAGTTATTTTCATAAAAGAATGCTGGTTCTTGAAGGTAAAAACTATTGTAATCCTCTGGTGACACTACATTCTTGAAGTTTTATGTACAACCTGGAGTGATTTTGCAAAATCTTGAGGGCTACAAGAACAGCTGATTACTATTTATGTATCATATAGACTAATTAAGAAATAAAGTATCTTTAAATAGGCTTATATATTAGTATCAACAAAACATTCCTGCCATGAGTCAGAGGCCGTTTAATGAAACGAACACTTCTCTGTCCTATCTGTTCAGAAAATAAACGTTACGTCAATCCCCGAGAACCATTGTTGCCAAAGCGTCTCTCTCTCTCTCTGATCAAATTACATTGGAACTTGACATACGATTGCCCTAATATACGAATGTTTTGAGATATAACAGAAAATTTGCGAAAATACAAGCTTTGATATACAACGAAATATTTGAGATACAATTTTGCGATGAGTGTTAGTTGTATAGGCGACCGATAAATGGCGTTCAGTCCTGTTTTGTTTGTTGTGGCTGCATGTTAACACGTCGGTTGTTTAGTTCGTTGTATTTGCGCCTATTTTTCGTGTTATTTTGTCTATTTTATTATTAACCATGGGTCTCAAAGCTAAAAGACAAAGCAGGTGATAAGAAAAAAAACCCAACCGAAAATGATTTCGATGGAAGCAAAACATGAAATTATAGCAAAGCATGAACGTGGCGTTCGTATCGTCGATTTGGCAAACGAGTATGGTCGAAATCCTTCTACAATATCCACGATCATCAAGCAGAAGGAAGCTATAAAAACCCCCGAGACCATTGTTGCCAAAGCGGTCTCTCTCTCTCTCTCTTCTCTCTCTCTCTCTCTCTCTCTCTCTCTCTCTCTCTCTGATCAAATTACGTACTGGATAATGTCTCTCTTTGGATACTTCGATTTTGCCAAATATTGAGGGCTTAACAACAAGAACAGTTTTTGATTACTATTTACGTAATCATATAGACTAATTAAAGTAAACGTAATCTTTAAATATGGCTTATATTCTTAGTATCAACAAAATACATTTACTGGCATGAGTCAGAGGCCGTTTAAACGAAACGAACACTTCTCTGTCTTAACTCGGAGCGTCGGAAGACGCCTCTCTCTCTCTCTCTCTCTCTCTCTCTCTCTCTCTCTCTCCTCTCTCTCTCTCTCTCTCTCTCTCTGATCAAATTACTGGATAATGTCTCTCTTTGGATACTTTGGAATTTGCGTTGTAATCTAACCAGAAACTTCGTTTTGTATTATTACTGGAAACAAGCAATGATTGTTTTCATTATTTGCGCTTTTGGACTGTTATATGTAAACTAGTATGTATTCATTCGTCTCGGAAACTAGTTCCGCATATGAGGCGTCACTAAAAAACATAGAAAAATACAACATAAAAAGTGTCGAAAATCATCATAATCTCAAACCGTTTAACGAAACGAACACTTCTCTGTCCTTAACTCGGAGCGTCGGAAGACGCCTCTCTCTCTCTCTCTCTCTCTCTGATCAAATTACTGGATAATGTCTCTCTTTGGATACTTGGAATTTGCGTTGTAATCTAAGCAGAAACTTCGTTTTGTTATTATTACTGGAAACAAGCAATGATTTTTTCATTATTTGCGCTTTTGGACTGTTATATGTAAACTAGTATGTATTCATTCGCTCGGAAACTAGTTCCGCATATGAGGCGGTCACTAAAAAACATAGAAAAATACAACATAAAAAGTGTCGAAAATCATCATAATCTCAAACCGTTTAACGAAACGAACACTTCTCTGTCCTTAACTCGGAGCTTCGGAAGACGCCTCTCTCTCTCTCTCTCTCTCTCTCTTCTCTCTCTCTCTCTCTCTCTCTCTCTCTCTCTCTCTCTCTCTCTCTCTCTCTCTGATCAAATTTACTGGATAAGTCTCTCTTTGGATACTTGGAATTTGCGTTGTAATCTAAGCAGAAACTTCGGTTGTTTTGTTATTATTACTGGAAACAAGCAATGATTTTTTCATTATTTGCGCTTTTGGACTGTTATATGTAAACTAGTATGTATTCATTCGCGGGTCGGAAACTAGTTTCCGCATATGAGGCGTCACTAAAAAACATAGAAAAATACAACAAAAAGTGTCGAAAATCATCATAATCTCAAAATTTTTGTTGTATTCTAACAGAAAACTTATTTTTATTTTTTTAATCTACTGTGCTAAACTATAAAGGATTTTTATCATAGTATACGGTTTTTTTAAAAAGCGTCGTTAACCATCGGAGCGTCGGAAGCGTCAGCGTCGTAACCTCGGAACAAGCGTCGTTACCCAGGACGGATTTTTTCCATTGAATATTTAAGAAAAAGCGTCGTAACCTCGGAACGTCGTAAGCCGGCAACCGTCGTAACCCGGGGACCGCCTGTATATATGTTACATTTAACTTACTTTTAAGGAATATTATTAACATTATGTTAATTTTAAGTAATATTTCTATTTGTATCATTGTGTAATGTATATCTAGTAGCAATTATATTTCGCGCAGCGACACGAACTGAGCCCAGAAAAGGGATTTTGACGTAAGGAAAATCTATTTCTGGGCGATTGGTTCGTGTCGCCCCCCAGCGAAATCCCGCCCTGCCCATCCCATCGCTCAAGATTGTCTGCTAACTTCAGGATGGCCACCAGAGGCGCAGGAGTCGGCAGCATGGGATGGAGTAGTAGTAGTTGCTGCCCACTCTGTGGGTCGGCTCCCCTCTAGTGGGGATTTTGTAGTGGGAGATTTCTATTGGCAAGCGGTTCGTGGTAGTGGTCTCACTCGCCATAGTGTTCATACCGACACCCTCTTGGAGGGTGAGCGAGTCAGTTGTACTGACCTTTTCTTTATTTTATTTATTCTCTGGTATGTGTTAGTACATTTACCTTAGAAATAATGGATTAAAGGATATTTCGCGCAGCGACACGAACCAATCGCCCAGAAATAGATTTTTCCTTACGTCAAAATCCTTGTTATGATAC
>NC_061096.1:1427953-1595453 GCF_015104395.2 Macrobrachium nipponense
GAGAGGAGGTTCTCCACTTTCACATAGTACTGACAAGTTGGGAGAGGATTTAAATGCTCCACTGCATATCTTTAGGCCGCGACTATGTATTGGGTCTAAAAATCTTAAAGCATATTGTGATGCTGATCCAAAGACTGGACTCCCATAATCAATTCTAGAAAAAACCAGTGCTTTATACATATTCAACAAAGTTGACCGCTTTGCACCCCAGGTGGTGTGGGATAGTTTCATCATCAAATTCAGAGCACTGTTACATTTTGATTTAACATGAAAAATATGTGCCTTCCAGTTAAGATGAGTATCAAAAACTAGTCCCAGAAACTTGACAGTGTCTTGAAAATGAATCTGATTGTTGCCCATATGAGAGTAATGTCCTGATTTGTTTTCCATTTACTATTCTTATAGAACATTATTGCTTGTGTTTTTTCAAACAGACAGTTTAAATCCAACTGATGCAGTCCATGAATATATTTTCTGTATTGCTGAATTAAGTATTCGCTGGATATGACGAAGGTTACTTGATGAATAATATATTGTAAAGTCATCTACATAAAGATTATTTTGGACTCCTTGTGGTAACTGAGTCTCTATGTCATTTATAGCTAAAGCAAAGAGAGTACCACTTAAGACACTACCTTGTGGTACCCCACTTTCTAGCTGATATATATCTGAATAAATATTATCTATTCGGGTTTGGAATGTTCTATTATTTATAAAAATTTTAATAAATAAAGGGAGGTGGCCTCTAAATCCATGCTGATGTAAACATTTAAGTATTGAATGTCTCCATGTAGTGTCATATGATTTTTGAATATCGAAGAACACTGCTACTGTAATTTATTTTCTTTCTTTAAAACTCTTTCTATGTTTTTCTAAACAAATGGGAAAGAGAATCTAGAGTTGATCTCTCTTTTTGTGATCCAAAACTGCGTTGGTGATAGGACTTTGTTACGACGCAAACACCAGGTGAGCCTAAAATTTACCATTTTTTCTAAAAGTTTACACGAAGGCAAACTGGTCAGTGAAATTGGTCTATAATTGTTGGGATTGCTAGGATCTTTACCTGGTTTAGCTATGGGTATTACTATGGCATGTTTCCATGTTTTTGGAAAAAGATGTCTGCTCCAAAGGTGGTTATAAAATTGTAAAAGATAAGTCTTAGCCATAGGAGCCAAATGTTTGATCATATCAAGTTTAAACTATCTTTACCAGGAGCAGAGGAGTTACAATTACTTAAAGCATATTCAAATTCTTCTTCAGTAAATTTCTTATTATAATAAATGTCTTCTAAACATTCAAAATTCAGAGAAACTGATTCTTCTCTAGTTTTGATGGATCGAAAATGGGCATCCATGTTATCAATACTACTTATTGCTTCTATACTGCGACCTAAAATATTTGAAATGATTTAGGATCATGTACTGGTGATCCAAGGTGCAGTGCATGTCTGGGTGATCTATTATAGGATCCATTAATTTTTCTAAATTTCTCCCATACTTTGCTTATCGATGTTGTGTTGATAAGCTTGAGACATACTTTTGCCAGGACATAATCTTCCCTTTAATAACTTCCCTTCTAAATTTTGCTGAAATTTTATTATAATAAGGTTTTAGAATATTGATTTCTATGGCTATATCGATAAGTTTGTTTGCTGTATTTTCAAAATACAAAGGTCTGGAGCTTAATGCCTTGAATCGTCTGTTTAGCATTTCTTTAATTCCTTATTCAATAATATGTTTTTCATTTATTAAATAATTTAATACTTCAGACCACCAAGGGACACAGTGTTTCAGAGGCTTAGTTAGAAAGTAATCTTTGGTTATAGAATGATCAGCAGCAGTGGTTATAAGGTCAGTTATAATTTCAGTTGTCTCATCATGATCCTGTAAAGGATTGAGTGATGGTATTTGACTTGTATGATATTTATACATATCCCAGTTCGCTTTGTCTGTATTATATCGAGGGACTGAAGAAGCAGATGTATGTCCCAAACAAGTTATCAAGATAGGAAAATGATCACTAGTATAAAGATCATCCAGGACATTCCACTCGAATTTGTCAATAATACTTGAGGAACATATGGTTAAGTCTATGGATGAGTATGTCCCATAAGTTTTTGAATAATAGGTGCTAATATCACTTACATTCTAAGTACAAAGGTTATGATTGATAGTTAATTTTTCCACCTTTTCACCATTTATATCAGCATTATTGCAGAAAGAGTCCCATAAAGGATTGTGGGCATTGAAATCTCCCACTAATAAAAAGTTCTCCTGTATATTTGGGAGAATTTGTTGTAGTCTTTCTAAATCATAACCACAGGAGGGTTGATTGTATATATTATATAAATTAAAGGTGTTATTTTTAAGATAGAGTTTAATACCCGTTATCTGGAGTTCTGGGGTTGTTATAGTAATATTATCATGTAATATTATTATTTACGTATATTGCTGTCCCTAATGTATCAGTAGAGGGCACAGAATGAGAGGCAAGATGATAATTACCAATAGATGGTACAGTATCATTAGTGTGCTGTAAGCATATTGCTATTGGTTGATATTCTTTTAATAGTCTTTGTATTTCACCTAATCTTAATCTTGTTTTGAGACCATTTATGTTCCACTGGATAATGTTGGAATTGAATGTTCTGGTGATGGAGTTGGATTTTCGTCAGACAGAACATTATTTCTATTGATTTTTGAAATGGCGGATTTTTGTTTGGTTCCACCTGGGTTATGGCTCTTTTGTTGTTCTTGTTTTCTTTCTAAGAAAAACTTTTCTAAACGAAAGAGCAGGACCAGAATGTCTGTATTCTTGAGGAGGGTGGTCACACACCCATGCAGTCCGCTGTTGTGATTTTTCATTTCACCATAATGCACTATTTTTCTTATTTTTGATAATGTTTGTCAATTAAATTACTAATTGGTTTTTTCACAGAATATTTTGTGGTATTTCGTATATCTGATTGAGACAACAGTCTGACATCCACATGATGATCATGGGTTGATTTGGGTAGGTGTTAGAAAACTAAATATTTTACCTGTTTCACCCAAGTATGGGAGAAGGGGATACCTCATTTACAGATTCAAACATAGTACAAAGATATTATCAGTTGATTGTGATACCAAAGATTCTTCATTTTGTATTTCTGCTTTTGTGACTATTTCATTTAATTCTTGTGAGTGACTTGGTTTTGATTTCAAGTACTGTTTTTGGAACATGAGAGGGATTTCACTATCTCGTTTTCTTTTACGGCCTTCTGCATTAAAATCAATGAGTAATTCGCTTCCACTTCAACATCTATTGAGTATTACACCGATTTAAAAAATCTTTGATCTTTTTCACTCCTCTATTTCACATGCTATTGCCTGATCTGTTTCATCATTCAACACCTCAAAAGGGTTTGTTGTTGCTAATGATGACTGGTTTCCAACTGAGTTGGAGGCTTTTTAGCCGAATGACTTTTTGTTTGTAAAGGATCTCTAGTCTCTGGGGTCAAAGTCTTCTTATCAGAATCTGATAAGGCCATGTTCTTATTAGTTTTCATAAAAAGGGAGGAGTTAGCTAAATCATTCATGCTGGTCTTGTTTGCAGCAAAAGATCTGGAGGCAGCATTACTGTAAGATAGCCTCGTATTTGGGGTACCTCCAAATAACTTTCTCCTGGCTGTACCAAAGCTAATGTGCTCATCATTTGCTGTGATTATGATAGCTTGTTCTAGTTTGTATATAGGGCACTGTCTTGAGTTAGGAGAGTGAGGACCTATGCAGTGAAAGCAAAAGGTGTCTTCCAAACATTGATGGTCAAGTTCATGTAATTCTGAACAGTTGAAGCATCTAGTTTTATTTGTGCAGTGCTCATTTATGTGGCCATAATTAAAACAGTTAAAGCACTGATTAGGGCGAGGATTATACTTTTTAATGCTGATGTTCAAGTGCTTTATTTGAATATAATCTGGTTAAATAAGATGTTTTGACAACAAAATGTTGAAGGTAAAATAAGCTTGTGTTTGTTTACTCCTTTGAATTTTTTGACATTAACTTTACTGGTTTGGCGGCATCTTTTTCAAATCTCCTCCTTTCAGAAAATTCATACAAATCTTTGCAATAAATAATAGCTTTTGAATTATTAAAAGATTTATGGGAGGAAAATTTTATGAATAACGTCATTAGGAGATGATTTAAAGGCTCCTAGCATTACTGGACCGAGATTCGTCAACTGCCTTAATTAGAAATTTGGCCGAATCTTTTAGGTTTCCTTTGGAGGGTCATACTTTCTTTCCAGGCATTCATAACCCTTAAAGTAATTATTACAGCCTTCTCTGTATGAGGCTAGATACCATACTGGTTCTGGAATAGTTCTAGGAACCGAATCCTCCTCTTCATACAGTTCCGTGAATTTAGGGACAATGTCTCGTTCAGAATTTTCCTAGTTTTTGATGTTATAGTTTCCCCTGGCAGGATAGACTGGTATCTCTTTACTCATTTATATGAAAGGGCACTTTGGGCTTGAGTATGATTATTGTAAATGATGTATGCTTCAAAATTTTTCTTGTCATTCTTAAGTTTCATCCTTATTCTTTCAATGATTCCAAATTGTTTTTAACAATTGGAAAAGCTGTTCGTAATTTATCTCTTGATATGTCAGAGCAGTACAGTACTCTTAAATTAACATTTTTACCACCAGTACTTTTATCCCCCTGGCGTCCCGGGGAAGAAGGAAGGAAAGCTTCCAGTGTTTGAATACTGGAAACAGTATTTAGGGCCACATTCAAAATCGAGCCTTCGTTCTGCAAACAGGGTGCGGGGAAGAGTCATTTGGCCCGGGGGATACGGGTACTTAATTCGTTATTCATTTCAAAAACAAACAAACAAACAAACAAAAATAGCTGCCTGAAAATCTCTGAGAGAGGCCAAGAACTCTTCATGAGGCTCACTCCTACCAATGACACCAGTGACAACCGACTCCCAATGTCCATCTCCCTACCCTACCCCGAAAGGATGGCACCAACCATGATAAGATGGCTCAAGTATAACCTAAACCCGCTTGATGGGACTGAGAACAAAACAAAAGAATGTAATCATCCCCATCCTCATCACGTTTGTGGGCAAACCGGACAGAATGCCGAGAGTTCTATTCCCTGAACCAATCCATCCCCGGAATCCATGGACCGTCTCTAAGGAATAGTTTCCGTCCATTGACTTATCAGCAATGCTAAGCAGCTATAAGTTGATAACTCTCAGATCCAAACATTATCGGGTGGCTGACTAGACCACCAAGGCTCTCACAATTGTCTTCGAAAGTGAGCACCAATTCAAGCACCAGCACCTCCTCATCAATGATCAAGACAGTGAAAAGGAGAGATGTAGAGGTAGGACAGGAAGGCGTGAAAAAGGTGAAAGGAGTTGAGTAAAAGATCAAAAGGTGCAACATGAGGAAAACCAAGCATTTGCACTATAGAATAATTAGTAAGAGATGTTGGACAGTAAGATCATAGAAAGTTAGGAACATGTGGTATAGAGGGAAGAAGCAAAGAGATGGGTAACAGAAGGAAAGGGACTGGTACTTAGTTGAGCCAAATGCTGAAGCTGAAAGAAATGAAGGTTCAAAAGAGGATCGAACTTAGTCTGGGTACTCAAAAATGGCCTTAGTAACATGGTTGCACCTGCCAGGGTAGAAAACTGCCCGGCTACCATCGTCCACTTCTTCCTCGCACCTCACAAGCCCCACCACCACATCAAGGTTTCGAGCCATTGGTGGGGGAAGGATGTAGTAAGAATGAAAAAATTTCAGAAAGGAAAAGTTCTGACTAATTTAGTTGGATTAGCAGCTGGGTCCCAAGGACAGTGAGAAAGCAACCCCACCAGGCATCACGCCCCAGCTGCTGGTCCCTAAGCCCCCTACCCACGTCAAAGGGTCAGCATCTAGGGGGTGGCCAGCGATGAAACATGGCAATGGCTACAGAGAGTAGAGCTCAAGAATGAAATAGAAGGAATGATAACAGCGCCACAAGATCAGACCCTAAGAACCATATATGTTCAAAGAGCGATAGATGGAAATAACATCTCACCCATATGCAGGAAGTGCAATATGAAAAACGAGACCATAAACCATATAGCAAGCAAATGTCCGGCACTTGCACAGAACCAGTACAAAAAGGGGCATGATTCAGTGGCAAAAGCCCTCCACTGGAGCCTGTGCAAGAAACACCAGGTGCCTTGCAGTAATAAGTGGTACGATTATTATTATTATTATTTGTTTAAGCAGCCATTTCCGACTAAGTCCAATCGGCTGCTTAATGTAGATAAAATCTTTTAAAATTACCATATTAAATAAATATATTTTTAGTCATTTAGTTTTTACAAAAAATAAATAAATTGATAAAACATTACTGTACACATTTAAAATAAATTTGTATAAAATTATTTATATATATTCTAATATATCTGTATCTAATAAAATTATTTATATATGTTTTAATAGATCTATATGTTAAAAATTTTAAAATCTTGCAAATATTTGAGTCGTCATCTCCTAGAATGTCCTGCATTCTAGCAGATGATCCAAAGTATTTAAGTCTGTGTATTCGAATACTTAGAGCATTCAATTAAAATGTGTTTCGCAGTTAATCTGGTTTGACAGGTATCACATTCTGGAGGTGGCTGATTAGACATAAGAAAGCCATGGGTTAATCTTGTGCGCCCATTACGCAGCCTGCACAAAGCGACCTCATGGTTTCTCTGCTTCTGTAAAGAATTTTTAAGTTTGTTATTTTCAAGTGATAACCATTGGTCTTCCCAGATTTTATCTAAAATAAATTTTAAATCATTTTTAGTCCTTATAATATGTTTTGTACATTTTACTTCTATCATTTAATGCTATTTACTTTGCATTTTTATCTGCAATTTCATTGCCTTCAATTCCAACATGGCCTGGTTTCCAGCACAAGGATATCTTGATATTTCGAATGCTTAAAAAATGAATATTTTCTTGTATTGCTCTAATAGCAGGGTGGTGATGACTAAAAGAATCTATTGCTTGAATAGCATTTTTTGAATCACTATATATAGTGCAATGATTGCTGGGAGATCTAGGGATTTTATACAGTGCCAATGAAATTCTTGCCAATTCAGCGGAATATATGGAGCTATAAATAGGCATTCTTCCATGATAGTGGTTTTCGTCTGTAATAACTGCGAACCCCACAGCAGCATCAGTTTTTGAGCCATTGTATAAATGGAGATAGTATTTGCATGGATTTCCTGGTGTTCCAAAAGATTTGTTTGACAGCGTAACTTGGAATTTCAACTTTTATTTAAATCGAATAACTCATGGCATACATGAGGCTTATTCCATTTCCAAAAAGGTGTTGAATTTGGTAAATGGTTCAGGAATTTTAATGGTGGAATATTATATTTCTATATGTATATTTTTAGTCGTATAACAAATGGATAAAATGATCGTGGTCCAATTATTTTTGGAATGATGGTATTATTTATAATTCTACTCAGTTTTGATGGGCATCTTAATGTCCGCGAATAGAAGTTTAAACTATATTCAACCCTTCTTTGATCAAGTGAACACAGACCTGTTTCATTATACAGAGAAATAACAGGTGTAGATTTAAATGCACCCGTAGCATATCTCAAACCTCAAGTCAACATCACGCACAGGCTACCAGGAAGATAATGCTACTGATAGCTTGATGTTTTGTGTAGATTTTTTCTTTTTCTTTTATAAGGTTACGTTGATGCTCAAAGCATCTGTAGAAGAAGAAAAAATAGTTTAAGATGGTCTTACTCTTCGTTGCTTGAACGCGGTTCGGTCGTTGGTTGACGTTGCGGCTTTGCTCAATATATGCGTCTAGATTTTTTTCCCTTTTTTTTACGTTTTTGTTTACTTTTTTTGTTTGGGAGAACGAATTGAGAAAAGAGGAGAGTTTTAATGGTGTAATATTTGATGAAACCAAATGAACAAATTATAAAGATTTAGTTGTTAACAAAAAAGACGAACCTTACCTTCCTTAAATAATTTGTGATTAATTAATCGCTTTCAGCATCCATCTGATTTTCCGTAATTACCTATTAAAAATTCGTACTACTTTAATGTGATTAATGAAAAAAGCTAAAATCCATCTAATTTACAGATAAAACAAATAGTTTAGGTATAAGATAACGTATATAGTAATCAAAACAACTAATTTGCTCACTTTTGCATCATTTACTATCCAAGTGTCACACACACTTTCGGTTCACTTTTCAATCGGAAGGGTCCTCTATTATTAGTCTTTCGCCAGAACAGTATTAAATGAAATTCCCTGAAAGCATTTCTTCCTTCCTTGAATATTGTACGATATACCTTTAATAAAAAATGAAATTCGTTTTATGCCTCCAACTCGAGGAATACCATTAGGAACTTTTATTCATTGAAGGGATTTGGTCGATACAGAGAGTTCCATTTACTGGACGAGTCTTAACGAATACCATCCATTAACCTTATTGGGATCTGCTGATATTTTTCATTCAGCTGGAGCAGCGTCGGCTATGGATTCCTATTTCTATTCCTGTATTTGTGTGAGTTGATTGATTGATTCTTTGTTTCTTGAGGCTTAATTTATTTTCAGAGACTTTCTTTCTCTTACAAACAAAACTGGGTGTTTGAAAAATATCAATTCGTACTTACAATTCAATGCATGGACCTATTATCAATGCAAAAAGAGTGACATTTTGCTGGTCACGGTAAAGTTGAGAAATTTAGTTTTTTTCAAATTCTTTTCTTTTCTCTCTCATATAAACAAGAGATACAGTTGTAATTAAAAGGCTACGTGATGTCATACGAATCCTTTATTGCACTATTTCCTGTTTTAATAAGTAAATAAACAAACAATTTATTAATTATATACATATAAAAACTCTCAATCCATTTTGCTTTGGAACCTTTATTTAGATCTTTACTTTTCAAATTTCTTTGGAATGTTTATGAAAACTATTCCTAAGCACTTATGACTAACATAACGATAAGTTGCTGCAGCCATATTCAAAATCATGTATAGCATCTAAATAACATATCAATAATTTGCAGAATTTAGACCAAATCATTGCTTTGAAATTATCACCTTGAAAATCGAACTTTCCAATAAGAGTTCAAAAATCGATTTTCTCTTCATCTAATCGTATGAATGAAAAGTGACATTTGGCATATGATACTACATTCCTAACATAGGCCTGGCCCTAATGTACAGACCCGTATGTATTTTTTTTTGTGCCCTAAATTTTTCAATTGCTGAGTAGTATGACCCTTGACCTTTATTCCTCATTCGGTCAGACATCTGGTCAGTTGGGCATAACTCCAGGACAAGCCCATTTAAATATGGTGTCTGTTGGTCATACTAAAAAAATAACTTTTTTTTAGTTAATCGGCTACAGAAGTAAATTATGCTTCTGTGGTGAATAATCCATTTCTGACCTTAGTTTTAGTTTTTGCCAAGATAGTAACTACTGGCCAACACAATTTCTTAACCCATTCTAAAAGTCTTCATGTATAGGTATTGATCCTTTTAGGATGTGATTTGTGTGTAAAAGTGTATTAGTGTATGTGGAATTGTTAAATATGCATATTTTTTTTATCATCTATTTTGTCTCGCTGTATGGCCATTGGGCTTCAGAGCTCTGCTTTGTGCAATAATTTTCATAAATCAGTCTAAAATACATGGATTTTATTTTTGGAATTACTATGAGTTTGAAAGATATTTGGGGTTTGACAAGGACAGGTAATATCATCTACATTGAATTTTGAAGGCTTTTAAAACATAATGTTGACAGACAACTACAAATGAAGCATTGACAAGAGAAATTCACCCACATCTACTTTTTTATGGATAGATGTATGAGCTTAATCTATAGAAATGCTTTATATTTGGAGTGAGGAACACACTTCATGCAATGAGTAATATAATATCCACAATACAGGGTTAACTGAACTCCAAATTAAACTTTATTACGCGACATATCATGGTGCAAAGAAAATTATAACTTATTTTTATTTCAATTAGTAGCAAATTAGGTACAATCGATTCAGTATAGTAGTATATATATATATATATATATATATATATATATATATATATATATATATATTATTTATTATTATCATGATGTCAGTATATGAAACCTATTCACATGGAACAAGCTTCCAAAAGATGTTGGTTTCAACTTCCCACCGCTAAAGGCCCTAGAAATACAGCGGTAACTGATAATGGCACCTACAGAGCCAGTGATATTTCATCGCAAACTCACAGCATGATCTGAGCAGCATGCCACGATTTATATTATTATAAGAATAGTTTAACCAGACCACTGAGCTGATTTTCAGCTCTCATAGGGCTGGCCCGGAGGATTTGATAAAATGCCAGGTCTAGGCCAAAGGCCAGGAACTGGGACCAAATAGGTCATATAGTATAATACTTAATAAGTTAAAATTAGGTAAAAAAAAAAAATCCACACAGGCATAGGCTTTCATACTAGAATGCATTAAATACATTTACTCACATTTCCATACATACTAAAAATGTTATTAAAATTAACAAATAGTCAAGAAACTTAAAAATTTGATCTAAAATTCATTAATTGCTCTGAGGTTTTTGTATATATACTTATTTTTATATTTTATCAATTAAATCAGTGTTTCTTAGAAACGTCATAATTGGAACGACTGAAAATGTGAAAGATTCTGACAAAATATCTTTAAATGCTTTACTTCCAAAAGTTGACAGTCTCTGCTGGTCATACTTTGGACAATGACACAATATATGTCTGACAGTTATCAATTCCTTGCACTCTGAGCACTCTGGAGCAGGGTCACGTGGGCTGCTCATTAAGTGCCCATGTGTCAGACGAGTGTGGCCTATACGTAAACGTGTCAGGATTACTTGTGTGTGTCTTTCTCTCTGATATATGGAGCTCCATTTCGTAATGTCAGGTTTTATTTGTTTTAATTTATTACTTTCAGGTTCTTCGTTCCATATATTTTGCCATTTATTTACAATTCTTGTTTTTAAATAAGCTACAGTGTCACTAACAGGGATTTTTACATCTGTTCTCATACTGTGGACTGCCTCCTTGGCTGCTTTATCAGCTTCTTCGTTTCCTTTTATTCCGACATGGGCAGGGATCCAACATATTTCAATATTTTTTTCCCTTTTTATATAAATTATATAGTAAAAACTTTATCTGTTGCACAATATTATTTTTGGGATTATAACTATTAATGGCTTCTATAGCGCTTCTAGAGTCGCTATAAATCACGAAATTGTTAAGGGAGTTTTCTTTGATTATTCTTATGGCCAATGTTATTGCACATAACTCTGCTGTAAATACTGAAGCATTATTGGGAAGCGAGAACTGGCATGTTTTATCCTGGGACACTGCAGCATATCCCACTCCGTATTCCGACTTGGATCCATCTGTATATATTGCATAATGTGGGCCTTTTTGGTTATTGTGCTCTATTGTATGTTGTTTCTGATGTTCTGGGGTATAGGAATACTTTTTTGATAGAAATTTTAATTTTGTGCAAATGTTTATTTTATTCATAATCCAAGGAGGAGGTAGTTTTACTATTGGAGGTAGTTGGATATTTATATTCAGTGACTCAAACAATCTTCTTGATCTAATTGGAAAAGGTGGTGATGATTGTTAATAAATACATCCCTTAGTTCAAATAATTTTTTGGTGGTTGGTGAATCACTTGACTGAATTCTTAGGGCACTTTTCATCGTTACTAACTCTCTATGGAGAGAGAGAGAGGTAGTTCACCACATTCTACCTGTAAAGAAGAGGTTGGTGATGATTTAAAAGCTCCTGTACATATTCTAAGTCCTTCATTATGAACTGGGTCCAACATTTTCAGTACTGCGTTTGAAGCCGAGCCGTATATTTCACTTCCGTAGTCAATGATAGACAACACTGTTGCTTTATATAGTAATGTAAGGGTTTGTCTATCAGCTCCCCAATTAGTGTTTGATAATTTTCTAATTAGATTCAATGCTTTTTTACATTTTGACTTCACATATGTTATGTGGGCTTTCCAGTTAAAGTGAGTATCAAATACTAAACCTAAAAATTTTGCAGTCTGGCCAATTTGTATACTTTGATTTCTGATTTTCAAATCTATTTCTTCACCTTTCTTCCATCTTTTATCTTTATAAAATATTACTGCTTGAGTTTTACTTATGGACAATCTAAATCCTACAGATGAGGTCCATTCATCTATTTTTATTATAGATTTGTTAATGATGCGTTCTGCATGTTTAATGCGAGATGCTGAATAGAAGATGGCAAAATCATCCATATAAAGGTTGCTTTTAATTCCGGTGGGCAGATTTTTATTAATTTCATTAATTGCTAAGGTAAATAGTGTGCCACTAAGGACACTTCCTTGTGGAACACCATTTTCTAGTGGGAATGTTCTGGACAAAGCATCATCAATTTTCACCTGAAAACTTCGATTTGTTAGAAAACTTTGGATAAACATGGGTAAATGTCCACGAACGTTGTTGTTTTGTAATGCTTTTAAAATAGGATACCTCCATGTAGTGTCATAAGCCTTTTCTATGTCAAAAAAGACTGCCACAGTTATCTGTTTTCGTTCAAATCCTCTGCGTATATGGTCTTCTAGGATAGTTTGGGTCACAGAGTAACAGGTCCACATTGGATTCTCTCTCTGAGTGGGAGTTAAAATTTTGTTTTCTCGAATGTGCCATGTTAGTCTAGCATTTACCATTTTTTCAAGCAATTTGCATAAGCAACTTGTTAGAGATATTGGTCTGTAATTATTAATATTCCTAGGATCCTTTCCAGGTTTGGGGATAGGAATTATCATAGCTTTACGCCATTCATCAGGAAATAAATTTCTAAGCCATAAATGATTATAAAATTGTAATAAGTATGACTTTGCCAGCGGAGCTAAGTGGTCGATCATCTCAAAGGAGCAGATTTATTGCTGTTCGAGAGAGCATATTCCAACTCTTCCATATTAAATTTTCTATTATAATATATATCTTCTTGTGTTTCGAAATTTATTGTTATTAGTTCTTCATTATTTTTCTTTGTGCGGAAGTGCTCATCTAAATTTTTATCGCTACTTACATTAGCTAAGTTTTCTCCTATTATATTACTTATTTCTTTTGGATCAAGTATTCTTTTTCCATCTTTCAATATGGCATGTCTAGGTGGTTTAACTTGGGTACCTTTTATTTTTCTGAATTTTTCCCATATATTTTGTATGGGAGTATTATTAGAGATATCTGATACATATTTCCTCCATGAAATTATTCTTCCTTGAATTACTTCCCTTTTAAATTTTGCAGATATTTTGTTGTATACAGGCTTTAATGTATCAATTTCTAATAATAATATAGTAATTTTTTGTAAAGTTCCTTCTAATATTGGCAATGTTTTATCTATTTTATTGAACGTTCTATTTAAATTATCTAACCGTCTCCCTATTGAGTGTTTTATATTAATTAATTATGTTAGTTTATCAGACCACCAAGGGACTTTGTGCTTTGTTGGATGGGGCTTTGACTTTGGTATTGCTTGATCAGCAGCCTTTTTAATGAAATCAACGAGAATTTTGTTAGTTTCATTATGGTCTTCTAAGTATTCAAAAGGTTGGATATTTCTTGTGTGCATTTCATATTTCTCCCAATCTGCTTTATTAATGTTCCATGTGTTTTTGAAAAATATGTACTAATTTCGTCATCATTTATACAGCACATGTCGTTTGACTCCATGAACTCTTCAATTTTACTCCCTGCTCTATTTGAGATTGTACAGTTACAGTCCCAAATTGGGTTGTGAGCATTAAAATCCCCTACTATCAGTGTAGGTTCTCTGGTATTGTCAAACAAATCCTTAAGTTTTTCTATGTCGTAATTTTTGTTAGGTTGGTTGTATATGTTATAAATTACATAGTTATAGTTTTTTATTCGTATTTTGATGCTTGATATTTGCAATTCAGCAAAGTTTACAGGTATCCTGTCGTAACATACTTTGTTATGTACATATATAGCAGTACCTAAATTTCCTTCTTCTTCTCTAGATGTAGATACTAAGGTATATTTACCAATTGTTGATACTGTTTTATTAACATGTTGTAAACATAATATCATTGGTTCGTATTCTTTCAGTAAGCGTTGTAATTCTCCCAAATGTAATCTGGTCTGAAGACCATTTATGTTCCATTGTATTATATAATTATTGAAAATATTATGTTAAGTGTGTTCAAGCATTACTTTCTTGTTGTGGTTTATCTATTTGCAATTTTTCTAAAATTTTATTTACGACATTTATTTGTTTTTCCTTATACGACATTAGATGTCCAATGCACATACAGCCTTTTTTGTGAGTCTCTAGACTAGTGGTTTCTTTACTTCTACATTTTATAAAATTTCGTATAGTGTTTGTTAAACTGTCTTTTGTTATGTTTCTGTCTTTGTTGCATAATTCTATGAAACATTCATTACATCCACATGTGTTTTTATGTGTCCTCCTTTTTTCATTTACTCTTAGTGCACCAATTACCGGTGATGGGGTAATCTCTTCTCCCTTCACATAATCATTTTGTCTATGGTGTTCTCCTCTATAATTTCTATATTGTTCTGGGTATTTCCATCCATTTCTTTTATTATTACTTTAGGAGACAAAGGTATGTTCTTATTTTCTGGTCTCTGCACTTTTTTTGGATCCTTGGTCTTTGCTTTAACAGATACCTCTCTAATAATTGTTGGCTTTTTGGTTTTGGGTGGAGTTCTCTCTAAAGGCCTTTTTTTATCTTTAGCTACCAGCTCATAACTATCTCGTGATGTTTCAGTGATACATGTATCATTTTCTTGTGTTTCCATTTCCCTTAATATCTCAAATGAATTTGAACATATATCTGCACAAGTTTCTTGGTTTCTTGCTATATTAGTTTCTTGTAAAGTTATTTTTTCTTCTGATTTATCTATTGGGGGTTTGTTACTTGCTTCCATTTTCGTTTCATTCCTTGAGCTCAATGCAGTAGAGAACATTTGTTTCCTAGCGGGATCATGCATCCCTCTAACTCTCAACTCTAGTTTGGCTTCTCTAATTGGCATTCCTGATCTCTCCTAAAGTAATTTTAATTCTGTGTTGTATATATAATACATACACTCCTTAGATCTAGCATGGTGATTTTGGCCACAGTTCACACATTTTGGTTCACCACACTTCCACTGTGTGGTGTGTTCGTCGGATCCACAATACGCACATATAGATTTATTTCTGCAATTTTTCCCTGTATGTCCATATTTACTAAGTTTTGGCACTGTAGTGGCTTTGGAACATAAGCCTCAGTTCTCTGTTTTGGCCCATGATTTTAATTTTGAAAGGTAGTTCTTGGCCTTCAAATTTTATTTTTGCTATTCTCAATGTATTTTCTTTATTTTGTCTACTGGTTAAACTATATATTTCGCAATCTTGCACGTTGTTGTACCTTTTTTTAAGGGAATCCAGCAAAATATTTTTTTCAATTGGTTCCTCACTTTTAGGAAGTACTACAGTACCCTGTACGCTGTTCATACTGTCATGTTTTCTTATGTTTACCTTTATATTATCAATGTTCTTTATTTAAGTTGTTAAATAGTTTTCAGATTGGTGGTTTTTTTGTAGTGGTTTCTATTAACCACACTTGGTCTTTTATTCGTCTAAATGACATTTCTGAGGTTGGGTGCCTACTTAACAAATAATTTTCCAATCGTAATGCAGATATTTTTCTATCAGTTTCCAAGGTCAAGAACCTTGACCAACTTCCACTCCCAAAAAGGGAGTCGAAGTGAGTCAAGGTTGGGTCAATTCTAAATTTGCTTTTTCTTTGCGGCTTGTATGGTATTAGAGTTTTAATACCAGCCTGTTCTTCATTACCTGGGTTTTCCTTAGAATAGTCCATTGCCATGCCAGAAGTCGTAGGGGTTTTTGTTTTGGTTTCCATATATATAAAGTTTAAATATTTCGTCCAGGATGAGATCCCTCTCACCAAGGAGGCCCAACTGAGGGAGGAGCAATACTGTTACGCTGTGGTAACTGCCCTGGGACACTCACCTAGATATACGCCATACACACAGTGCCTTAAGGGTCGTCAGTCCCGTGAGATCGGACCCAGCACTGTGGGCATGGCTTGACATAAAAATTTCCCCTCGCTCGACCACGTCAGGTACTCTAGTTTTACGGGTGGAGTGGCATGCCGTCCAACTCCACCCTCCATCAGGTTAAAAGAGCAGTCAATTCAATATTCCAAAACCATGCCAGGGTCGTCAACGAAAGAAGAAGAAGGGTTTAGGGGAACAGGAGAAGGAGGAGTAAAGGAGTTAAAGGTCCCAATGTTCAGTTGGATCCACAGCAGAGAGTGTAGGCGTAAAGGGGCATACTCTCTCTGCAGTGGATCCCTAAGCCCCCCACCTCGTCAAGGAGTTGGGATCAGGGGGGCCACGATTTATAGGTTAAAATCTTTGAGAAATGAGTCATATTGATTGGATAGGCCTATGTTTACAGTCCTTTACCGTTCCTTTCTAATTAAATCATAAGTTCTCTCAAATATGCGTATATTTTTAAAATAATAATGGTTGAAATAATGTCGACAAATGAGCAGCAACTTGCCACACTCACATCAAGAGAATAAACAAGGTTTGTTTATATATGGTAACTCTGGGTAAGGGAAAGTTGGGCCAATCAAAACACAAGAAGGAGAGGCAGCTGGATTCTCATTGGCTGAAAAGGTCACAAGACCGCGCCCACCAGACAGACAGGACAGAATGCAAGCGTGTGTGAACTGGGACTCGACACATCAATAGTTTTTAATTTAAAGTTTAGATTCTAAACTTAAACTTGCCTTTTCTTCTTGTATTTACAGCCGATTTTATATATCTTATTATGTTCTATTTTGTCCAGTTTATTACTCTTTGTTCCTAGTTATATTCAAAACCCCATTACATGAATACAACATAAAAAAAAGAAAAAAGTAGCAAAGTGAACGAACACAATATGGCAAGCAAGTCAAAACGTTTCAAGCTATTTTCATCCAAATTGCATCGGGTCAATAAGACTGATTTCCATCTCCCCTGCTCTGAGGTTTTACGCCATTGTGACACTGCTGTTGCTCTACTACTCTGCTCTGGGTCTGAATGTTTCTGTTTTTTCACACGATTTTTGACGGAATTTCTTCACTTTCCTTTGTTGTTCCTGTTGATGTTGCATCAGTTGCTTTGGTGTCTGTTATATTTCTCTGTCTGTCTGTATGTCTCTCTTTGTTCATGTTAATAGTAGGAAGCCAATTAAAAATAGCATAGATCCCCTAAGAGAAAATGGGGAAAACCAAGTGAACACAGACTTGGAAAAAGCAGAATTATTGAATAATTTTTTACTAGTGTTGTCACAATTGAAGTCACTCCCTCAATCCCTGAACCAGCTATTAAATATGAAAAGGCCGAACCACTTGACAAAATAATATTTAGAGAAGAAGACGTTAAAAATAAAATAAAAAAGACTAAACAAGTTTAAATCTCCTGGCTCAGATGGGATTCATCCAAGAAAAATTAAAGAGCTAAAAGAAGAGATAGTTCCTCACCTATATAAAGTATACAGAAAAAGTGCTGAACAAAGAAAGGCACCAAAAGCATCGTAACTAACTAATGTGCCCCCTGTTTACAAAAAAGGTCCAAGAGAAGAGCCAGGAAATTGTAGACGAATCTGTCTAATGTCAGTCGTTTGCAAGATTTTTGAGTCCATAATTGCAGATCAATTGTGGATCACATTGAAGGAAACAATTTGTTGTTAAACAGTCACCATGGCTTCAGAAAAGCAGGTCTTGCCTGTCAAACCTCTTGGAGTTTTTCCGTAACATGCTTTGTATCTACGACAGTAGTAGAGCAATAAATATTAGTCTAGTTTCTTGTGTGGAAGTTTGTCAAAGGCCTTTTGGAAATATAAGTAATTTCAAAAGTCAGAGCTTTAGGAATTTTGGGGGAAACAGCAGACTGGATTGGAGACTAGGTAACTGATAGAAAACAGAAAGTTGTAATGAATGGTGAAGAATCAGAATAGGCAGATGTGACAAGCGGAGTTCCTCAGGGTTCTGTCTTTGGCCCTCTCTTCTTTTTGATTGACATTAATGACACTGATGTAGGATTAACTAGCAGGATAGGAAAATTTGCAGATGACACTAAACTAGGTGTACATGCAGCAGACCCAGAGACAGTAGAAAGTTTAAGAGATGATCTAAAGAAAATAGGAGAGTGGTCAAATAGATGGCAAATGCCTTTTAACTTGCAAATAGGAATAAACAACCCCCATGCTAACTACATGCTGATTGGGAATGAAATAAGTAGTATAGAACAAGATGAGGCCCTTAGAGTCATTATCCACAAAACAGTGCATAATAGCTGAGAAGAAGGCACAGAAACTAGTGGGATACATAAAGAGGCAGTTCAAATACAGAAACGAGGAAACGGTGCTGCAGCTCTACACATCAATAGTTAGACCTCATCTTGAATATGCAGTATAGTTTTGCTCACCAACACTAAGAAAAGACATAAATAGATTAGAAAGGGTACAAGCAAGAGCCACGGAGTTAATTCCATCCATCAGACAAATAGGTTACCAAAGACGACTAGAGAGCCTGAACATGTATGTATTAGAAACACAACGATTGCGAGGGACAGCTAATAGAAACATTCAAAATACTCAAAGGCATAACTAATGTATTGAGTAACCTATTTACGTTTAACGAAAACCAGACAAGAAATAATGGATGGAAACTGGAGCTGAAGAAATGCAACCCATCCCATTGTGGGAACTTCTTCAAATACAAGATATGTGACACTTGGAATAAACTGCCACAAGAAGTTGTAAACAGCAACCGTCTAGAAGAGTTTGAAAGAAAGCTAGACAAAATCATTAGGAGAGACTGCATGCATATTAAAAGTTGCTCCTACAGATAAGTGAGCACATGATGTCTCCTTGGATGGACTAGCAAGTCTTTGAGACATCCTAATCCTTGTAACTCTCTCTCTCTAGCCCTTACAGTCTCTCCGTCTCTCACAATCTCTTTCAGCCTGTATACCGTCATCATCATAATAATAATAATAATAATATTAATAATAATAATAACAATAGGGAAAAACTCTCTATCACCAGAGTATATGTAATGTTCTAAAGGGTCCACAATAATACAAAGTGCAAATTATACACGGACTTTTTAAACTTTGTATTATTGTGGACCCTTTAGAACAAATAATAATAATAATAATAATAATTAATAATAATAATAATAATAATAATAATATAATATATTATTATTATTATTATTATTTGCATATCCTGGGAACAGACCTTTCAAACATGTTTTATTGAAAATATTGCCAGAATTTACAGAATAGATTTGTTAGAAAATTCTCTCAATTCTTCCAATGACTTCTTGTTCTGGCACACTGGTATTTTTTCGGGCTGGTGTTATCAAAGGCGGCGGGGGATCAGGGACGGGTTGAGGGTCGGCATCAGGTATTCAGTGTGTCTCGTAGGTGGGGAACAGGCTGTAGTCGTCAGGGTATTTTTTACGTTTCTTTCTTTTCCGGTTTCTATTCAAGGACGTCTACATGTTTCAGCCACCTTGTTTAGCCATCATCGGAACGGGATCGCTGAGTGCAATGAGCTGCTTGATTACCGGGGGAGGGGGGGTTGGTGGGGGATTGGATAGGAAAGGATGGATTTAATTTGGGTGTGGGGTGAAGGTACGGAATGTTGAGGTAGGGGGACAAATTGAGAGTAAAGGATGAAATTGAATCAGTATTAGTAATAAGTAGAATGGGGGCAGACCCCTTTGCTTTAGTGTAGGTGAGTTTGATGTGGTTTTTTGGTGAGGTAAGAGGGTCTCTGCAGGTGATGATGATGATGATTTTTTTTTTTTTTTTTTTTGCCTTAGTGACGGTGGTGTCGATGTCAAGAGGATTAGATTTCCTCCATATTTTAGATGTGGAATTTGTTTTATTTACTGTTTTTTTTAATACAGAATAATGGACTAGGTATTTATTACTCGACTAATGAGATTAAACATATAAAGGGCAGGATAGTTGTACTTGTCATGGAATAGCAATATATTGTAACTAGTGATATTAGAGTTAGGTATTTAGTGGGGTTAGCTATTTTTATTTTTGCCCACTCACATAAAACACACCTAAATTCATACATACACACTCATCTACATAGACATTTTTTTCTCTATACACGACCACATGCATATGCACACACATCTCCATGCTCACACACAAGTATACTTAAGTAAGTGTTACATAATAAAAATATGGAATGTTATTCCATATATATATATATATATATATATATATATATATATATATATATATATATATATAAAACTAAAACTATGATTAAGTAAAACCAGTGACCCAAGAGGTCAACCAGATTGCTTGCAGGAATGTGATCAGACCAGAGGCAATAAAGTATGCTAAGATGACATATACAATAAAGTAGGCTAAGATGATGTGCCGTCACCTGTGGTCCTTCATTTGTTTTGAAAACATTAGTCCAAGCTTCCTGCTTGAGACAACTACCGCGACCTATAATTCAAACGGCCTACGTCATTTGTAATCCATGTCATCTGTATGTATGTTCATATGTTCGAGCTACTGTCTGCTTCCTTTATGATTTGTAAACGAGATTGTAGTCAGAGTTGAATTAGCCATCATCATTGGCAGAAGCGATCAAGCCATCGTCCTTAGAAGACCTGTACAAATTTCCTCTGATCTTCATGATGTAATCTCAGAGAATAGAACTATTTTTTGTACTCAGTGTTTTATACTAGAACCTCACATCAGAAAGAGATCGAATGAAGTTATAACTTATTCATCATGAGTTTAAATTTAAACCACATCGTCGTCATAACCACAGAAGATACCGACTTCGTAAGTTATCATCAAACCCCAAGACACTCCAATGAGTATGGAAGTGCATAACCAACTGACTTAGCGTAAGATTATCGCAAGTCTAACATAACCCCACAGGGCGCCTTATTATACAAGGCAACAGCCCTTTCATTGGTGGCAGCGACTTCAGAAAACAACAAGAGCTCTTCAACGTCTTCCGAAGAATAACGAATAATGTATCATATCAGAAGTCAACGACAACAAAAGCAAGAGATTCTTCAAGCAACTTAGTATCATCGTTTAGTGAGCGACTTCAGAAAACAACAAGAACTCTTCAACGTCTTCCGAAGAATAACAAATAATGTATCACATCAGAAGTCAACGACGACGAAAGCAAGAGATTCTTCAAGCAACTTAGTATCATCGTTTAGTGAGCGACTTCAGAAAACAACAAGAAACTCTTCAAACGGTCCTTCCGAAGAATAACGAATAATGTATCATATCAGAAGTCAACGACGACGAAAGCAAGAGATTCTTCAAGCAACTTAGTATCATCGTTTAGTGAGCGATTTCAGCAGTGCATAACTTCAAGAAACAAACCGAACGCATCTGCGGCATCGGATCTTCAAGGAATCGAATCATCCAACAAACGAACAATGCGCACAGGGGAAACTCAAGCCAAACCAGGCATCCGCTAAACAGAGAAGGAGGGCCAAGGCCGCGTGTTGTTATCGGAACACCGTGACTTCCCACAAAATCAAGCTAAGTACAATCTTTTACAGTTCGAATTTTCGTTATTCCTGTGGCTGAAGTTACGAGACATTCTTAATCTTACTTTTTTACAGAAATTATCTACATCATTGGGATTTCGCTACTGCGAGTTTTTATCTTTGAGTTTCTGTGTCCAGAAGTTCTCCTGAAATATCATAATCCTATACTGTGTTAATTTTATCATTTTGGGTGATTATTAATTCTGTACGTAACAAATCATATTAAACATTGAATATGCGTTTACGCAGTGGACGTCTGTATTTACACAGATGCATGGATAGAGTAGTTAGGCACCGTAGTGATAAGAAAACACACAATACGAGTGGAACACCCGCACAAATCTGGATAAATTAGAGGTAACACTATTTCGTGTCATGACAATAAATGCTCCTTTGCAAGGTCCCGATCGCAGTTTCAGCCTTTAGTTATGCGTAAAAAATCGAATCCCTATGACTCAACTTAACTTTAAAAAATGCGGCTGGATTGCAAGAAACAACATGTCTGTAAAAACTTTCATTAGGTTAACATACTTAACATTCCTATAAACAAATCAACAAAATGTCTACATGCGCTGACCTGGATCCCTCACTATTTCAAATTTTAGCAAAGAATGAAGTAAACAACAGCAACTACAAACAGTCAATATTGAACGCAGTAGAGATAACTTGTCTTAATAGTAATCGCTCAGTTCATAATAGTTCATAATTCTTACATTCGTTGCTTTATACGTAACTAACAGCAACATAATGCTAAAAACACACAATACGTTGCCGATGGTAATAAAGAGAAGAATCCTAATTATTATAAAAAGAAATAGGTAAACAGTAAAAATCAGAATCAAACAAATCGTGCTTAAGAAAACTTGGTTACTGTGTCATCTAGTCAAACGGTCAGGGTCAGTCAAATCTACCGAGTGTTCAAAGCAAAGCACATTCCAAGCAATAAGCGACTCTAGCAGAGCAGGGAAAAGCGATGTTGGATCATTCATGCCAATACCTTAGTTTATCAGGAGACTAGGAGAAGGGTGGAAGAAATTCTTCCACTTTGAGCTTTTGGTCTCTCTGGCAAGGGGAGATGACTGTAGTCAGCTACATCCAGTAGAGAATAGGATATCTAATAGTACGAGAGATAAGAGTCTTCCTCCAAAGAGGATCCTTCTTGAATACCTCCGTTGCTAACAAGATCTCTTCTTACATGTTGATGAGGTTTCTCGTTGCAGAATGTTCCCTATCCTTGCCTGAAGGAAGGTAAGGAGCCTGGAAGTTGAAGGAGACTCCGAGCTGAAATTGGGGGAACTCCTGATTTCTAGCTCTCTATAGTATCCCTCTAAACACTTTCTGGAAAGCATTTCGAGCCCTCATCGCATTTCAAAGACTCTTTAGGCAAACGTATAAACCATCTCTTCCTGTGTAGATGAAAACGCAAGCACCCTGCCTGGACAACGAAACCTCTATCTGAAAGAGTTGAGTCAGGAATAGAGGGTTTTAGTTCTTTTGCCAGACCTACTACGCTGGCAAGAATCCATTGCTGAGTCTCCATAGAATCTGATTCGAGATTCCAATGCACAAAAATTCACTTGTCTTCTTGGACGTTTAGGACCAAGAGAAAACAAAGAATTCCCTCATAAAACTTTCTCAAAGAAGTCTGATGAGGAGCAGTTCCATCTTGACGGAACACGGAATCTGAGGCCCAAAATAGGATCCCATTCAAAGTAAATGATATCCTATTCTTGTCGTATAGAGGTATCGTATAAGATCCCAAAGATCTTAATTCTCTGCTATCTCTAATTCTAATTCTCCTTGTAGAGACAGAGTATAGCCTTTTACTGTGTTCATTGATAGAAGAAAAATACAAAGGTGATTCTTCCCCCTGAAAGGGAAGAAATACCGCTATGTGGTTCACAGAGGTATCGGAAGAGGACAGTTTCCCCATTCCAACTGGCACGATCTGCAGCAATTCTATGCCTTTTGCATGACTCTCGTCCTTTACCTTGAAGAATCCTCTCATTCATGTTTACTTCTGGTCAGTCTGCACCCAGACAGACTCAGAGTGGAGAGGTTTATTAGGTCTATTTATAATAGATTCTGATAGAATATCCAGACTCTCTTGGAAAAACCTTCCGAAACATGCTGAGAGAAGAACGTGACCTCTGTGAATCCAACCTCTCTAAGGCCCAAAATGAGGCATTCATCCTCTCTTCCTTTGACGCCCATTTATCTTAATATCTGTTAAGAATTTATAACTAGGGGAAAAAAGACTAAAGTTTATTCCCCTTTTTTTTAAATTAAAGATGGCGTATATTGCTACCTCTCTTGGTTCGAGGAAAAGGAAGCCGTCTATAGGAAGCCTGTTCGTCTTCTACCTTGCGAAGAGATCTATGAAGAAGATTTTCCGCAGGTTCTCACAACTCTTTCCAATAAATGTTAGACATACGTTAACAGTTATTATCGTCGATCGAGAAGGTCCTCACGACATGCAAAATCTTACATCGACCTCTTAAGGATCGTTACATTCCGTGTCTGTTTTCCAAATAGGTACTCTTTTGTTAACGCGAACAGGGGCGAAAAGAGAGATTCTCTATGCTCTTTGCGATACGAGAGTGTCGTGGAAATGGCCTAAGTGATTAAAATAAATCATTTCATCGTTCCTTGTAAGCGACCCCTTTCCGGTTAAATGGGTAACGAAATCAGGAACGAACCGTGCCGTTACCGAGCCTGCTGTCAGAGGGGTTACTGAACCCTTCGATTAATAACTCGCTATATCGAAAAGTTAGCAAGTCCATTATTTTGCTTCTGTAAGCATGAGAGCATCAAATAATATATATAGCTCTACTGCATTAAATTCATATTGTTGTCTCATTCTTATAATCCTGTTACATTACGGTAAATATTACCGCAAGGTTACAAGGGATCTTTTTATTGAAAACTCCTTAGCAAAACGAATACCATGTTATTCATGTTTGCCTATAAATCTCCTCAAATCGAGGCCAAGTCCATGATTGTAGGGGGAAGATACGGTTAACCATTCGATCCCGTAGGAGAGAGAGATGTAACCAACTGCTCATGACCGAGAACTGGATGGTACTGTATTGGCTTACACAATAACAGCCGTCTCGTTCGCTGCCTAGCTGCATTCTTCCTGAGTTGCCAGTTACTCCATTCAATGAAGGAATATAATAAAATTATTCTCGAGCGTAAGGAAGCTCTCAATAATGCATATTTAAGCCAAACAACCTTTGTTAAATACCGAAGCTGAGTAGGTATTGTCGTAACAAACCTTTTAAGCGAAGTCCTTACTAGGAAAATCCTGTAAGGATATAGATAATTCCATAGCGAACCACAAAGGCAACTATGGTATGCGTATATGACTTGTCATTCAGTAGTCGTATACACCAAATCTTCTTACTACATTCTTTCCTCTCCGATACAGAGAGAGAATGGAAATCTTACTCTCTTCGTTCTTTTCGTCAATAAACCCAAATTAGTATTAGTCGAAAGAGATCGCAAATGACAACTGAGGATCGAAGAGAATCTCTCAAGCTTTTATTCTCTTGGAGATAAGGCCGTATTCTACGCCTCTATTATCTGGAAGAGCCTCTAATCAATGAATGAGAGCTCGTACGAATCTTGTTCAATTTCCAAACGATTGCCACTCTTTCTGTAAATGGTTGGTTGCATTATTTTTTAGAAGGAGGATGATTTTAATATCCTCTTACTAGTAATGAACTAATTCTCTCCATAAAAAAAGGTCGCTAAAGTCTTATAAACTGAGAGACCTGACCCCTTATTGGCTTCCAATTCCGATCTATCTTCCATTTCCTGTCCATCAAGTTGGGAGAAGAATGAGCAACCGGAGGAGAGCGCCTCCTTTCGTAAGGTGAAGGGCTTTTAGCCGTACCGACTCTAACCTGACAAGGGCTACGGCAGCCTGTGCGACATCTTGAGTCCCCGCCAGGAGAAGGCTGATCTTGCTCTTGCCTTTATTTGCATTAAGACTATCCTGACAAGGGCAGTGGCCTCCTGTGCGACAACTCCCGTCCCTATCAGGAGAAGGCCTCGAATGTCTTTCACCTTTCGCAGAATCAGGCATATCCTGACAAGGGCTACGGCCGCCTGTGCGACATCTAGAGACCCTGTCAGATGAAAACTGATCCTGCGAAAATTCCTAAAGAGGAGCCTCTCGGTCCGCCTCTAACTCCATTTCCGATGAAGATCCTGCTTCATAGCGCCTGGAGCCTGGCTCCTGGCGCTTTGCGCCTCGTTTCAGGCGCTTCAGGCGCTTTGCGCCTCGTTTCAGGCGCTTCAGACGCTTTGCGCCTCGTTTCAGGCGCCTCTTGCCCGTAAACGTTCAATGGAAAGATCCTTCTGATTGCCACTCTACTATAAGGTTCCTCGCTCTAGCCGTCTGTTTTCTCTTTGAAGGAGCCTTGCGCCAAGAAAAATTTTTTGGAACGCGGCGCGCGCTAGTCTGTTGGAACGCGGCTCGCTGCTTGCTGTTGGAACGTAACTCGCGCTTGCTTGCTGGAACGCGGCTTCCTGGCTGGCTCTTCGCTTGTAGTCCAGTTGGCGCTCAGTGTTCTCTTAGTTTTCAGAGAACGCGCTAGATCATCCGAACTCCAAACATGTACATTCTTCATCTTTTCGGATGTAAGATGAAGAAACGGAAGAAGAGACGCACTTTTTTAAAGGATGCCTTTCCAATGGCTATCCTTGGCAGTCTGGGACGTTCTACAGATCCTGCTGAGGGGACGCCTGATCGGTGGGGATTCTCCATAACCTCCGTAAGGCTTTCGACATTCCTTCTCCTCTGGGCTTGTGAGCTTGAAAGAAGTCTAGGCCTGAGAGCGAGACAGAGCCGATCGGACGCACCCTCCACTATTTTAGGACACCTTTCCAATTACGAACTTGGCAGTCTGGGACATTCTACAGATCCTGCCGAGGGGATGCCTGATCGGTGGGGATTCTCCATTACCTCCGTAAGGCTTTCGACTTTCCTTCTCCTCTGGGCCAGGGAGCTTGGAAGCGGTCTAGACCTGGGAGCGAAACAGAGCCGATCAGAACGCACCCTACACTGCACTGTGAACACTAAATTCAGTTCTTACCTTATAAGAGCTTGCATTTTGAGCTACATCCATTTATCTTCAAATTTATGAATTTGTAGATTCTGTGGAGTAAGAAGGTGATGAGGATGCAAAAACTACTATTACTGTTAATACTCTAACTGCTTGTTAGCACGAGAGCTATTAAAGCTTCTAAAGGAAGCATAAAAAGTTATATGCTTTTCTGACTTCCTAAAGTAGGAAGTTAAGAGTTTTATATTTCCTCAATCAAGTTCTAACACTTATTACACGTATTAATGAATAAATATTAATATTTCCCATTTTTGCAAACTATATGAGTGTCTACCGAAAACTTCGGTAGTTACACGTCATATATGCTTCGAAATTTTCGAAGTCAAATTAATTAAAAAGTTAATAAAAGCGTATGCCGAACCAAAGACCCAGTACTTCCCTGCAAAAGACAACCCAGAAGATCGATGGCGATGAAACACGAAAATCAAGTCAGGAGATACCGCAAACATATGTTTACAATATGGCCGACAGAGAAAATCTGGTTCTAGAAGGTAATGGTTCCTATTCCTGCCACCCAGCGGCGGGACGGTAGATCACCTGACCTACCTACCTGTAGCGTGTGCTGCGAAATTCGAATTTCTGTCGGGGACGACGGAGTCTATAGCTAAGTATATATCTGACAGGTAAGTTGAATGTATGAAAATATATAATTTTCATGTATAGCTTTTTTTCCACTTTTATGCACAAGTTCCATTATGTCACTTCAAGGTGTTCTTTACCTTTTGACATCCAACATCTCATCAGAATTTCAAGGTGAATCATTTTGCTATTAAGTACTGGGATATGGGGTGGGTTGCTACCCCATACCCCAGTACATTCTCACTTTTTCCCTATACCTTTAATACTTCTTTTCAAGCAAATATACTTTCCATAACTGTAACTGTATTGGAAAACTCACTAAAAAAATTTTATGTTCATCTTAAACTTCATTGTATTAAAACTGCTTAATCAGCCATCTTTTTTCTGGCCACTTAGAATTTCACCTTTACTGTGGCAATATCAAGTTTGTGATCACTATCAAGATCTGCGCTTCTTTAGCTACAGAAAATTATAAGTGCTCTTTTTCTTTACTGATTCACAGCTGAATCATCTATTGGGTTTCTATTACTACAGCCTACTGATGTACTTATAAGCGAAAATGTTTCAAAACACATTATTAAATAATATTTATTTTTATTTTGCTTCGACTAGGCATCCCTACCCCATTACATACTCTCAACCTTCACTTTCTAGGCGCTTTTGCAACCATTACTACAACAACTATCCCCATACATATATAGTTTTTTCATATACTATACCTTTCTACAGTTCTACACAAAATTTACACTGTTTCTTCAGGCCATTCATTACCTTACAGTATTCCTTGTTGTATTCCAAATTCTCATCTGATCTTCAAGGTGAACCATTCTGCTACAAACGCACTGGAATATGAGGTAGCAAGTTGTAAACTTGTTACCTCATACCCCAATACATACAGTATAAATTTTGCTAAGAACTGCAGAAAACTACATATGAAAATGAATATATATATATATACATATATGTATTAGTGTATATACAGTAGCATTCCGGACATCAATGCTAATTCGTTCCAGAAGAAGCAACAAGATGCGATTTTGTAGAGATCTGAATGAATTTTTCCCATAAGAAATTACTGGAAACACAATCTGTTCTTTACCACCAGTTATTACCCTAATCTTGCCTTTTTACTCAAATCATTACATATATATTACAATTGGATAAGTTCAATACTAAATAACATACTGTATTCAATGAACTTTTTCCATTTTTATAAATATATGCTGTAGTAAAATAACTGATCTACGTACGCCCTATGCGGCCAGATTACCGATGGTTGATTGAGCGCCATAGGCTAAGCTAGGCATGTAGTATGTACTGTAAGGGGTAGGCATTGTTGCTAATAATAAAACATTGAAAGTCAAACCTAATTATTACAACAAATTAATAAAATATCAAACATTGAAAAACAAGCCTCATTATTACAGCAAATTAATAAAATATTAAAAATAAGCCAAATTATGTCTGTTGTTATCATAAACTTGAGAAAAATTCCTTAAGTTACATCACCAGCTAGTGGCATGCGCAGACTTAATAAACAAACTATCATACAGTCTATTGGAATACCGTTTACAATATCACTTTCAAAATATCTTTCAATATGTATATTAAATTTTTGAAAATAAAATCTACTTTAAAATAAGGGCACTTTTCATAGCCTCTCTGTGCGTTATAATGTGACATCATTATTGGCAGACTAATACCCATTGGAAGTAGATCCTCATACATGTATTCCCATAAAATTGGAAAGAATCCAGATGTTAAGTATCTCTGGGGAACTACTGATATCGCAAAACCCTTTAAAGTTTATTAAAAAATACTATCAAGCAAATATTGCCAGTTAGTAAACAACAAGGCTTGAAGTCAAGCACAACTGGGAACTACGAATTATGAGCATCGTAAATCAAGAGTGACTGGGAATGACGAATAATGAGCAGACTGCAAAATGTATTGGCAGGCAAAAGCACAGTCTGAAACTGACAAAAACCCATATGTAGCATTTCGTTTAATATACGTATACCGGCAGTCCCCAGTTATCGGCGATCTGGTTTTGTGGCGTAGGCCTTATAGAGCCATAACATACCTAACACACCATAAGGATGCTTATGGCGCCAATAACTGGTTATCGGCACAGTAAGTGCCATTATGGTGCCATAATCACCGAGTTTTGGTTAACGTCAGTTTTCCCTTATCAGCACCTGCTTGGGAACGGAACTGCCCCCACATTAACCGGGGACTGCCTTTACTACCTTTACAAAAAAAGTAGCTGCAACTGATGTCGTTTTACCAATATCATCACTGTTTTTAGTTGCCGAATGGAACTTACCGTAATTCAGAGATATGCCTATAATATATAAAGTGAGAATGGTTTTATTACCTTTATTGTCAGTTAATATCATAATGTGAATTTGTTCATGTATGTTGGTGGTTATCCCCTGCAACTAGGTTTAGCCTACCAATGAATGTCACACATATACCTTGAATAGGCTATTTATTATGAAGATATGCCAATAATATTTAAGGTGAGAATAGTTTTATTACCTTTATTGTCAGTTAATATCATAATGTGAGTTGTTTCATGTATGTTGGTGATTATCGGACTGCGGCCGAGGCGTAGCCTACGGATAACCATCGCATACGCAACACATTTGTCCCGCAATGCTGCGATTCATACCAACGATATAGCATGAGAATCGGTCCAAGAAAAAACCCGTGAATGACTGATTCCGTGAATACTGATCTGCGATTAATCGATGCCCTACTGTATACACTAAAGTTCATTAATGCCAATATCAATAATGTATAGACTAAAAAAACAAATAAATAAATAACAAACATATACTGTAGCTTTAAAAGAAGACAAGCATCAATAATAAATCCAAAAAATGTCCTGGCATCATACATCAACCCTTCTCCAAGGACCTAGGGAAAGTTGAACATGCCACTCCCATGTCCCAGTACTGGGACACTCAACCAGCAAGTGTCTTACAGTCAAGTGGGCAAAACTATCTTCATAAAAAGGTTGAATAAATATAGTCTCAAAAATTACTATAATGTTTACTGCACTGTCTATATAAAATATCTATCAAATACTACTAATCTCTTTTAAAATAACCTCCGAATAATTAAAGCTTATAAAAAGATGATTTTCTTTAAAAATTTAATTAAATTATCTATGTATATTACATTCCCGTCCCCCCCAATACCTCTCTAATGCACCTCCCATGTATACAGGTTGATCTTCTGACCTGATTAAAAAAAACATTCAACAAGGATATGTTCCACAGTTAACCTACTATTGCAAGAGTTGCAACAAATACCTGTGTGATGTACATACAGCCAATACGCAATCTGGTCAGAACTACACTTGTCCTCCGATCAGGTTGGTTTGACGATTCTCATTATTTAATATAAGGTCTAATAGCCTTTGGTTTAACATTGCCTTCTAACCTGTCCCACCAATTTTGCCATTTATCTAATTGATTGATTGTGTATTATATCTGGCGTCACAACATCTGGGTAATTGACACCGAAATAAATTAAATATGAAAAAATTAAATTTTTGATAAACTTCATATAAAAAGATCTATAAATATATAAAAATTTTGTTCATATATAAGTTCTTACATAGACAATCTATGTATAATTTAAATTTGGTTAAGGAGGCCCGCCTCCCTCATAAAAATATATAACTGCTCTATATTACAATCCTTTCCAAGAATTGTAGCTAGGATAAAATTACCTACTCTGTCACGACCCCAAGACATGAACCTATGTCTCAAATTCCCAAGTCTGGGACATTCAACCAGCAAATGTCTCACAGTCAAGGGCACAGTACAGTTCTCGCAAAACGGGGGATTTTCACGAGACATCAAGAACCCATGGGCGAGTCTTGTATGTCCAATCCTCAATCGGCACAACATCGTTTCTTGTCTCCTTGGCATATACGGATATGACCAAGGAGACACTGATGACGTGATACTACGCATTTTTTGATTATTTAAAATATCCTCCCACTGGGACTGCCAACATATTTTAACTCTCTGACCTAGTAGAGGCTACAAATCCCGATATGGTAGTAGGCATCTTGTGGGCCATTTATCTAACATGAGGGAGTGAATTATTTCTTTAAAATCACCATGTGGAATGCTAATTTTGGTGGTATTTTGCAATCCAATGGCTTCTTTAGCTGCTGTGTCTGCCTTCTTATTGCCTAAAATCCCAACGTGGGATGGTATCCAACAGAATCTCACTTTGATATGTTTCCGCGAGTACAAGATGACCAGCCAGTCTTGCACTTCTTGTACTAAATGGTGAGAGGACATGTGCTGCTTCAACACAATTAAAATGACCCTTATGTATTACGAAAGTTTCATTATACGACCCCATGTTAAATAAAAACATGTTTCACTGCTTGAAGTATAGCATAGGTCTCGGAGGTAAAAACGGAGCAGGAAGCCCCCTTCCTGCTCTCTTTTTAATTTCTTCTTAATTACTGTTTCATCAGATATGACGGCACATCCAACTCCATAATTTGATTTTGCACCATCTATAAATATATTATGGCCTCTGTGCTTTCTAGCATGATCTAAAAATTCTTTTAGTATTTCATTGGATTTTTCTTTCTTTCCTCCACTTATAGCACATACTTTAATGGAGGGCTTGCACAAAGGCGGTGTCCTGTGGTAAGTTACCTGTGTTTATAGGTTCTGAAATATCCAATTTCCCTGCTTTTATTTTTGCACCATACCTTCAGTGGCTTAAGCAGGTGGGGTCTATATGCCCCACAATCTACAGGAAAAGTTCTATAGGCATCAGCATATTTATGCTGAGTCCCAGGTTATGAGCAATGTTTAATTTCTCTAAATCTGACAAGTATAATCTACCTATCTAAGACACAGCATGGTATATGATCTCAGCATAGTTTTCCTGTCTGCAACCCAATCTAAGTATGACATACCACTTTCAAGATGTTTAATGATACTCTAACCCTATTGCATAGGTCATTTATATGAGGGCCAAAGTAAGTTTCTTATCGAAGATGACCCCAAGAAACTTTACTTCCTTCTTGTATGATAGAATATTCTCATTAAAAAATAGTGTAGGGATCTCCTCTATTTTCTGTGTTCTTGTGAACCTAATAGCTTTGGTTTTATGGGATGAAACTTTAAAACTTTTAAAACTTTGTGCTCCCGCCCATTTTGTGGCAGCATTTATTGCAAATTGGATCTTTCTGTAACTTCTACCACAATAGACCCACTACAGTAAAGAGCAAAATCATCCACAAATAATGACCCTTGTACTCCTGTTGGAATGTGGGCCATTAAACTATTAATGGCTATTGCAAATATGGCGACACTCTACACTCTACCTTGCATAACACCTCCTTCCTAAACTACCTGACTTTGCATCCATATTCACAGCAGAATTAACAGCCATAGTCTGTGCCCTGGATGTAGTTTTTCAAAGTAGCGACACTAATTTTGTCATTTACTAGGATTCCAAAACACTTTAGATTCTATTAAAAAAATGATATTGTTAGAATACAATAAAGTTTTGTACATACTTACCCGGCAGATATATACGATGAATGGCCCACCCAGCCTCCCCTCAGGAGACAGGTGGAAGAGAAAATCTGGTTTTAGAACGGGAATGGTTCCTATTCCTGCCACCCAGCGGCAGGGGGGTAGATCACCTGACCTACCTGCAGCGTGTGCCGCGAAATTCGAATTTCTGTCGGACGTCAGAGACATAAGCTAAGTATATATCTGCCGGGTAAGTATGTACAAAACTTTATTGTATTCTAACAATATAATTTTTGTACATGCAACTTCCCCGGCAGATATATACTTAGCTGATTGAGACCCTTGGTGGTGGGTAAGAGACAACTATTTACTGAATAGACAGGTAAACAACATACGTTGTAGGTAACAAATAAATAAAACCTTGGTTCCTACTTGTTCAGGCGGAAGATTCCATGGCTAATGCCTAGGAATCTGCTTCGCCTCAAGAGCCTCAGCGATGATGTGACCTATGGCTAAGAGTTCTTGTGGGTCTGTCGATGGGGTCTTATCCATTTACTCGACAGAGCCTCTTACATGACAATATGCCTATGCCTAGTGGCATAATTAAGGAGCACAACACCGATCCCGATCACCTGATCCTAACACGAGGGTTAGTGCTTAAGTTGAAGAGAGTTATCCCCAAACTCCTTTCAAACAACCCAAAGAAAAAACACGACGTTAAATAAAATTTAACTCAATAGTTAAGGATCAGTAGCGCCTCCCTATCCCAGCAATGTATCCGCAGACACGTATCAACCAAGAGAGAAGGATCTCTCGTAGGTTATCTTGACATCCTTCGGATATGGGAAGTCAACACAGAGTTGCATCTCCCGTATGTGACAGCTAATATGTCCTTATGACATTGTTAGGGAAAGAACAAGAATTCGGAAAAGCTCGCACTTCATGCGCTTTTAATTCTCAGCTGTTTGAAGGAATCATCAATGCACTTGTCAAGTGCTTAGGAGATCACATTGTCTCAAAGAAGGCCAGGGCATTCTTTGATATAGATCTCTTCTGGGTGAAGCCTGGAGCCTGGCTAGCGCTTCGCGCGAGCCTTGCGCCTGAATGGCGCCTAGAGCCTGGCTGGAGCCTCGCGCCTGGCTGGCGCCTCACGCCTGGCTGGAGCCTGATTGGCTCCTCCCTCCTGGCTAGCGCCTCGCGCCTGGCTGGAGCCTTGCGTCTGGCTGGCGCCTTGTGCCTGGAGCCTGGCAGAAGACTTCATGATTACTGTCTATGAGTCTGCATGCCTCAAGAGTTTCAGCGAGGTAGGGACCTATGATTGACAAACCCTTCTGGATCATGTCAATGGGGGCTAGCCCGCTTACACGACAGAGCCTTCTCGGATCGTGCCAATGGGGGCTGACCCACTTACATGGCAGAGCCTTACCTGTATCATATCAATGAGGACTAGCCCTCTTACATGACAGAACTTTAGGTTTCTCTTTACTGGAAGGAGCCTTGCACCTGGATGGATCCTCAATCCTGACTGGAGCCTAGCCTTGAAGGAGCCTGGCTGGCTTCTAGAGCCTGGCTGGCTCCTAGAGCCTGGCTGGCGCCTCGCGCCTGGCTTGGCTCCTCCACACTTGCTGGAGCTTCGAGCTTGGAAGAGTCTCTAGGCTGTCTGGCGATGTCCACATCGGACACTCTTATATCTGTCCGATTTGTTCGCCTCTGGCGCATTTGCGCCAGGTTGGAGGCCCGCTCCTTCTCAGTATCCGACCATGACAGAGTTCCTTGGAACTGTCCGCCTCTGGCGTTTCTCGCCTGTATTGGCATTTGGCGCCTGGCTAGCACTACATTTTCTATCAGGAGACTGGAGAAGGGTGGAAGAAATTCTTCCCCTTTGAGCTTTTCGCCCCTGGCAAGGGGAGGTGATTGTAGTCAGCTACATCCTGTAGACGACAGGATATCTAACAATACGAGAGAGAAGAGTCTTCCTCCGAGGAGGATCCTTCGTGAATACTTCCTTTGCTAACGAGATCTCTTCTTACATGTTGATGAGTTTCCTCGTTGCAGAATCTTCCCTATCCTTGCCCGAAGGAAGGGAAGGAGTCTGGAAGTCGAAGGAGACTCCGAGCTGAAATTGGGCGGAACCCTGATTGTATCCTTCTGAATACCTTCTGGGAAGCATTTCGAGCCCTCATTGCACCCTGAAGACTCTGTAGGCAAACGTTTAAACCATCTCTTCTTCTGTAGATGAAAATGTAAGTACCCTGCCTGGGCAACGAAACTTCTATCTGAAAGCTTGTTGCGTCAGGAATAGAGGGTTTTAGTTCTTTTGTTTTGCCAGACATACTATGCTGGCAAGAACCCATTGCCGAGTCTCCATTGAATCTGATGCGAGATTCCAATGCACAAAAAATTCACTTGTCTTCTTGGTCGTTTAGGGCTAAGAGAAACAAAGAATTCCTTCATAAACTTTCTCAAAGAAGTTTGATGAGGAGCAGTTCCATTTTGTCGGAACACGGAATCTGTGGCCACAAAAAGATCCCATTCGAAGTACATGATATCCTACTCTTGTCGTATTGCGGTATCGTATAAGATCCCGAAGATCTTAATCCTCTGTTATCTCTAAATCTCCTTGTAGAGACAGAGTATAGCCGTTTACTGCGTTCTTTGATAGCAGAAATATACCTAGGTGATTCTTCCCTCTGAAAGTGAAGAAAGAACCTCGCTATGTGGTTCACAGAGGTATCGGAAGAGGACAGTTTCCTCATTCCATCTAGCACGATCTGCAGCAATTCTATGTCTTAGCCATGACTATTGTCATTTACCTTGAAAAATCCTCTCATTCATGTCCACTTCTGGTCAGTCTGCACGCGGACAGATTCAGAGTGGAGAGGAGGTTTTTCAGGTCTATTTATAATAGATTCTGATAGAATATCCAGATACTCTTGGAAAAGCCTTACGAAACATGCTGTGAGAAGAACGTGACTTCTGTGAATCCAACCTCTCTAAGGCCAAAATGAGGCATTCATCCTCTCTTCCTTTGACGCCCATTTATCTTAATATCTGTTAAGAATTTATAACTAGGGGAAAAAAGACTAAAGTTTATTCCCCTTCTTTAAATTAAAGATGTCGTATATTGCTACCTCTTGGTTCGAGGAAAAGGAAGCAGTCTATAGGAAGCCTGTTCGTCTTCTACCTTGCGAAGAGATCTATGAAGAAGACTTTCCGCAGGTTCTCAAAACTCTTTTCAATAAATGTTAGACATACGTTAACAGTTATTATCTTCGATCGAGAAGGTTCTCACGGACATGCAAAATCTTGCATAGAACCTCTTAAGGATCGTTACGTTCCGTGTCTGTTCCCAAATAGGTTCTCTTTTGTTAACGCGAACAGGGGCGAAAAAAAAGATTCTCGATGCTCTATGCGATATGAGAGATTCGTTGAATTGGCCTAAGTGATTAAAATAAATCATTTCATCATTCCTGGTAAGCGACCCCTTTCCGATTAAATGGGTAACGAAATCAGGAACGAATCTTGCCGTTACGAGCCTCCGAGAGGCTACTGGTTTGTTTGTTTGTTTGTATGGTGTTTTTACGTGAACTTCCGAACCGACGTTCGAGAGTGAACTTCTATCACCAGAAATCCACATCTCTCACTCCTCAATGGAATGGCCGAGAATCGAACCCGCGACCACCGAGGTGAGAAGCAAAACACCAAACCAACCACTACTGGACTCTTAGGTTAATAACTCGCTAAAACGAGAAAATATCTTGGATGGTGCTTCTGGCGCATTGCGCCAGGCTGGCGCTTCTGACGCTTTGCGCCAGGCTGGCACTTCCTTCTAGTTCTTTTAAGGTTATGTGCCAGAACATCTGTGCCTTTATGGTACCCGACATCCTTCACGTGTTAATTCCGTTCTTGGTAGGAAAAAACTTTTATATACGTAGTATAGTCCATTCAGGGAAAACTTCTGCCACTAAGAGAATGTTTCCCATCCGACTCACCCATCTTCTCTTGAGCAATATCCGATTCTAAAAAGGTTGTGTGCGTTTCTCGAAAGGATGAGAGAATTATATTATATCGTGCTCTGCCGTATTAGAATCCTTTATAATACTGTCACATTGTGGTAAACAGCATTAATCTAGGATACCTTTGTAAGGATACTAGGAATTCTGTAGTTAACCTCGGTATGTGCATAAGACTTGACCATACCGTAGTCTTAAAGTGAATTCTCTTCTACTACATTAATCTTCTCACTAAGCATGTACTCTAATAAGCCATGCTTTCGTAAGCATGAGAGCATCATATAATATAGAGTTCCGCTGCGTTAGAATCCTTTAATAATGTTACCTACGGTAAACAGCATTGAAATGTTGTAATATCTTTCTTATTGAAAGCTTCTTAGCAAAAGGCAGACAATATTTTATTTATGTTTGCTTAACTATCCCCTCAATCCGAGGCTAAAACCGCGATTGTAGGGGAGAGACACGGTTAGTTATTCCATCCCGCAGGAGACACACATGTAACCAACCACTCATGACCGCACCTACATGTTACTGCGTTGGTCTCTAAGGCGCGATAGCAGTCTCCGTTAGCCGTCTGGCCTTACTCTTCCAGAGTTGCCAGCTACTCCATTAAATAAAGGAATCTTATAAAATTATTATCGAACTTCAGGAAGTTCTTATTAATGCATATTTAAGCGAAACAAGACTTCGATAAATCTAGAAGCTAAGTAGGTGTTGTCTTAACAATCCCTTTAAGCGTAGTCCTTCCTAGGAAATTCCTGGAAGGATACTGGTAATTGAGTTGCTCTGCAAAGAAGTAACTACGGTATGTGTGATTTGCCGTATCGTATTCTCATACAGCAGATACTCTACTACCTTCTTTCCCTGCCGAGGCAGATAGAGAAAGGAAACATTTTTACTGTCTTCGTTCTTTTCGTTAACAGAACGATAGAAAGAGTATATATATCTCCTTAAGGAAGGAAGTTAATCCAGGAACTCTATAAATCTTCGTGATTTCCTCATAAATCGCGGAAGAGACAGAATTCCTGTTCATCTGCGCCAAGAAAAATTTTCTAGAACGCGGCTCGCGCTAGTCTGTTTTCTGGAACGCGGCTCGCTGCTGGCTGTTGGAACGTGGCTCACGCTAGCTTGCTGGAACGTGGCTTCCTAAGTTCCTGGCTGGCTCTTGCTCAGTGTTCTCTTAGTTTTCAGAGAACGCGCTAGATCATCTAAACATATACATTCTTCGTCTTTTCGGATGTAAGATGAAGAGACGCACTTTTTTAAGGATGCCTTTTCAATGGCTATCCTTGGCAGTCTGGGACGCTCTACAGAACCTGCCGAGGGGACGCCTGACCGGTGGGGATTCTCTGAAACCTCCTTACGGCTTTCGACATTCCTTCTCCCCTGGGCTTGGGAGCTTGAAAGAGGTCTAGGCCTGAGAGCGAGACAGAGCCGATCAGACGCACCCTCCACTGCAATGGGGAACACTAGTAATCACTTCTTACCTTTTAATAGCTCGCATTTTGAGCCACAATCCTTGTCTTCAAATTGCAATTATGAATTTGAAGTTTCTGCGAAGTAAGAAGGTGATGAGGATGCAACACTACTAGTACTGTTAATACTCTAATTGCTCGTTAGTACGAGTTTCCAAAAAACTTTTAAAAAGAAACGTATCTAGTTACATGCTTTACTGACTCCCTAAAGTAGGAAGTCAGTATATTTCCTCAATCAATTCTAACACTTATTACACGTATTAATGAATAAATATTAATATTTCCCTTTCTTGCAAACTATGTGAGTGTCTACCGAAAATTTCGGTAGTTACACGTCATACATTCTTCGAAATTTTCGAAGCCAAATTCATTAAAAAGTTAATAAAAGCGTATGCCGAACCAAAGACCCAGTACTTCCCTGCAAAAGACAGCCCAGAAGATCGATGGCGATGAAAAACGAAAATAAAGTCAGGAGGTAGCAACAACATATGTTAACACTACCGCGACAGAAAATCTGGTTCTAGAACGGGAATGGTTCCTATTCCTTCCACCCAGCAGCAGGGCGGTAGATCACCTGACCTACCTGCAGCGTGTGCCGCGAAATTCGAATTTCTGTCGGACGTCAGAGACATAAGCTAAGTATATATCTGCCGGGGAAGTTGCATGTACAAAATTCAATAGCTTCCATCTGTTAGTTCAAAAAGTTCAGGAATGGCTCCTCCATTTGTATTATTTGTGTAAATCTGTCTCTTTCTTTTGGGTCCTTTCACGTGGGGATTTGCAGAAACAAGATGGCAGATAGGGAAGCGAAAGCTGCTAGTGTCTCATCAGAAACAGCCTTTAGTAAAGTGCCTCATACAGATCTAAAAGGTCCTTTTAGGTCTTATATTTTAAGCAAACGGCAAGAAAGATAGACTTCTCCTCATCTTGCCAATAATAGAAAGTACAGAAATATTATAAATAATATATTGCCGTGGCCTTCGTTTTTCCAGTTTGATAGGCTAACAGATAGTTTTAAGCAGACTGAGGATTGGGCACACTTATTTGACCCATCAGTTTATTTCAGAAGGGGGCAGCCTTCCAGAGTGTGCTTGCGGTGGCGAGATGCTAACAGTGGAGCACATTCTGGTTGCTTGCCCCAGATATTTTAACCAGAGATATATTAGGGGTGAATCCCTTTGTGATATTTTGGGAGATGAAGCAGATATTTCTGCTCATCTCCTTTTTAAAGTCTAAAAACATTTTTAATAACATCTAATTATTTTTTATCTATCACATCATAGATATATATATTTATTCATTAAGCATTTACTTCATTCATTTCTTCATTAATTTCTCATTTGGTAATATATGTATGAATAATTTTATTCATACACTTATTAACTCATTTATAATGTAATTTATTTACTTTCCATTATGGTGCTGAATGGCTTAATTGGCCCCAGTGCCTGGGCTTTTGCCCTAAATCTCATACATCCATCCATCCGTCCATCTTTCCTGCAGATATGGAGATGAAATAGCTGATCCTACCCAACCTTTCCGGTAACGGTTTGTCACACAATTCTGTACGAATAAAAACTTGTTACCTCCTATATCCAAGGCAGCTAACTTCTTTAGGATATCAGCCTTCCAAGCTTTTCCAAATAAAAGAAAACACCAACCATTTGGTTCTGGATAGCAAAAACGTTTTGGATTTCCCGAAATAGCATTAGCAATGGATCTAAAGTACTAAGATTTTCCTAAAGCCAAAATGCCTATTGGATAGGAGATTCTTTGATTCTAGATACCAGACCAAACAGTTATTTATCATTCTTTTAAAAATCTTGCATACACAGCTGGTCAGAGCTACTGGCCTGTAACTTTTGAGTCAGTCCTGGGTCCTTGCCAGGCTTTAGACCAGAAACTTTCTCTGATATCTTCCAAGATTCTTGTGAGAGGTTTGACATATTCTTTGGACTTATCTAGATCAATAATTTTCTACAGATGACACATGCCATGTCTGTTCAGTCTAGTTTATTGTCCAACACTACACTCATGAAATTATTCCATGCACAAGCAACCTGCACAAATGCTAAATTACCATACTAAATGAATTCCTTGACCTGAAAAACAAAGGATTAGTCACTTTGTTTGCTTTTATAGCTCTAATAGCAGGATTGCCAATTTGGCGCATTTTGCCCTAGATTTAGAGCTGTTTTAGTGGTTTAGAACAATTTTATTATAAAGAGAATTATGGAAAGATAGAAAAAAAAATTAACTCTGGTGCAGGGATTTGTACACATTCACTATTGCATACACTACGTATGTAGTAACCCACTGATGCAGAACTGTACTATTAGGTATTACTCTTCTCTTCAAGATACTAGGATTTTAGGTGGTGTAGGAGAGTCCATCAAGTTACTTTGAACATGTTTGCTATTGCTTTGGCTCATGTTTAAACCAAATATGTAACGGTCCACTGTGGCATTCTATGATTTGTATCACACTTCTCTTCAAGATTCCTGAATCGTTCAATCAGTCCGATTTCATCAGCCCAATTAATCCTCTTACGCCGGAGCGGTAAATAAAAAAATGACTCCCGTATGCCGTATGCCGGAGAGGTTTGAAAGTGAGCGCGGAAGCGGAAAAAATATTTTTTTCAAAAAATCACAGCGCGCTTAGTTTTCAAGATTAAGAGTTCATTTTTGGCTCCTTTTTTTGTCATTGCTTGAAGTTTAGTATGCAACCATCAGAAATGAAAAAAATTATCATTATCATATAGAAATAATGCGATATATGATAGCGCAAAAACGAAATTTCATATATAATTGTATTCAAATCGCGCTGTGCGCAAAACGGTTAGAGGTAACAAGTTACTTTTTTTTTTCGTTGTAATGTGCACTAAATTGCGATCATTTTGGTATATAACACATTGTAAAACGATAAAAGCAACACAGAGAAAATATTATCACATAATGATGCATGAATTCGTAGCGCGCGGACGTAAAAAAATAATTTTTTTATAAATTCACCATAAATCGAAATAATGTTATAGAGACTTGCAATTTGTTTCAAAATGAAGGTAAATGATGGAATATTACGATATTGTAAGAGTTTTAGCTTACAAATGCAGTTTTCGACCATTTCGGACGAGTTAAAGTTGACCAAATGTCGAATTTTTGTTTCAAATTTTTTTTATATGCAAATATAAAAAAAGTGAGAAATGCTACAACCTTTCAATATTTTTTGTTATATTGTGCATGTTTTTGCGCACATTTTCATATATAAAACTCTAAAAAAGGCGTAATATGAAAAGGCACAAATATTAGGAGAATGTGACCTCCGCGTTTCGGAGATTTGCTGCCGAGAATCGGCGCGCGGACGGAATAAAAATATTTTTTTTAAATATTCACCATAAATCGAGATATTTTTCTAGAGACTTGCAATTTGTTTTAAAGTGAAGATAAATGATTGAATATTACTAGACTGTAAGATTTTTATGTTACAAATGCGTTTTTCGACCATTTCGGTTGAGTCAAAGTTGACCGATAGTAGTTTTTTTCGTACTTAACGTACTTTATATGCAAATATTTCAAAAATGAGAAATGCTACAACCTTCCAATATTTTTTGTTATATTGGGCATGTTTTTGCGCCACATGTGTTTTCATATGTATAACTCTAAAAAAAAGCGTAATATGAAAAGGCACAAATATTAGGAGAATGTGACCTACGCGTTTCGGAGATTTTCGGACGAGAATCGGCGCGCGGAGGGAAAAAAAATATTTTTTTCAAAAATTCACCATAAATCGAGATATTGTTCTAGAGACTTGCAATTTGTTTTAAAGTGAAGATAAATGATTGTATATTACTAGACTGTAAGTAATTTGCTTACCCAAAAAAAACCAATATTTATAATATTATATATATATATATATATATCTATATATATATATATATATAATACGTAAATATATATATTAAATTCTTCGATTCTGGTACCAATACATAAATAAAAGGAATGGCAGGGGACACTTCTCTTTTCGCATACAATGAAATGTCTTATTATTATTTTATCATGCACACATTCAGATATATAAAAAATTGTAATAAATATAAAAATAAATATAAAATAAATGCAGAATACTCACTCGTAATCCTGACTCTTCGTTCTATTCTTGATTTCTCCCTCCTCCATTGAAGAGTCTTGCATTTTTTTCCCACTCGACATGACGAGGTACAGGTGGAGGAGGGAGACGCGCACCCTTACTGCTGATGGACCCGGCGGCCCCGTGCACCCTCCGCTGTCGGTTTAGGGAGCCCGCTCCAATACATGACCTTAGTGTGGTATTTTCGGTCACACTCCCCTATCCTGCAAAGAGCAACTTTGCAGAGACGACAGAAGAACCGGGTGTCTCTCCTTCTGCCATTCATATGGCACACCCGGCAACCCGTTTCTGCCTTCGCCCTTGTAAGGCTCCAGTATGTGATCCCCTGGCTGCAGCCGACACACAGGGTCCACTACCCGACGAGAAGCGGTGATGGCGGGGCCGGCAGCAAGAGGGGCGTCGTCAGGTCAAGCGAAGTTGGCCCTCCTATCTGCCCTTTCCGCTAGGGGCAGATCTGCAGCTCGGGGCAGGGGGTCAGTTATGGAAGGCCACTCATCGGGATCGAAGTTGATGAGGGCATTCCCGGCTTCCTCTAGGAACTGTAAGTGGGTCAACCTCGGAAGATTGTCACCGCGGTACCCACAGTACAGTATGTAGGTATTTTGGAGGGCCAACTGAAGGATGTATTTGAGGAGCTTCTGTGTCCACCTTCTGGTTCTCCTGGCAAAGGGATAATACTGGATGAGCTGATCAAAGAGATTAACTCCTCCCATGTGCCTGTTGTAGTGCCCAATGACGGTAGGCCGCTTGATACGAAACTCCTCAAACACAACTCGGCCCTGTCGACGTGTCTTCTTCCGCTGTACGATCTCTTCTTGGATGGGTTCATGACTCCTCGTAATCATGGGGACGAGTCGGACACCCTTCCAACAGATGACGAAGACAGTGCCCTTCCGCCGCCACTCTGTCTCTCCTCTTGCCCAGGTGTTGTGGATGACTAGCGAACCTCTTGAGGACATTCGGGGGCCCCACGCACCAACCGAAGGGTACCACTGACGTGAACACCTGCTTCATACAGTTCCTGGGCCAGGGATACCGAGTTATAATAATTATCCATAAACAGGTGATATCCCTGGTTACGGAAACGTCCCACAAGATTGAATACAGTGTCACGCAGCGTGGAGAAGACCCCGGAATACACTGAAAAGTCCACAACGTATCCAGTGTTGGCCTCGGTAATAAGAAAGAATTTCACACCATATTTCTTCGGCTTCTTGGGGTTATACACTTTTATACTAAGACGTCCTTTGTAAGGCATCATCCCCTCATCCAAAGAAAGGTTCTTTCCAGGAATCACGAGATTTCTACACCGATCACGGATATAATCCAACACTGGGCGCACTAAAATGAGGCGATCACTGTTATTCTGGGGTATGGCCCTTCGGTTGAAGGCGTTGAAGTACCTGTCCAACGCCAGGAAATTTTCACGGGACATAACGCCAGGCACATTAGGCATACATAAAAAATAATTCCTCCTCCAATATTGCCTGACGTCGGAAGCAGGTGTCATACCAAAATAAATGTGCAACCCCAAAAAATGCGCCATGTCAATGAGGTTGCAACCCCGCCAGTAATACGACAAGGTCGTCCTCAGCTCATACCGGCAGTACCGAGCATAGTCCACCGTCTCGTGTACCAGGTTGATTGATTGATTGATTGATACTATATTAATCTAGCATTGTTACAACTAGGTCATTGATGCCGAACTATATATAAAAAGACCCTATAAATTTTAATAATAATAATTAAACAGAATTATTTTAAAAATATGATAAAAGATACTGGCAATTATAAAATATAAAAATAAATTATATAAAAAACAAATTATTACATACATACATATACACACACACACATACATACATACCATACACATACGTACATGCACACTCACATACATACACACAATTTCAATAAGAATAAAAGCAAGGCGCGCACAAGCATTACAGTTTATCTAAAATACCAGTGTTAAAAAGATATCCAAACAAGCCAGTCATGTTAAAAATCCCATTTGCTCCTAAAATTTTTGATAACTTAAAAACATTATTCTCCTTCCCATAGTATAGATATTGATTGCGCTGTTCCACCAAACTGGGGCACTCAACCAGCAAGTGCATAACAGTCAGTGGAACTAGGCAATCCTCACAGTATGGTTCGTGATCACGACTCATCAAGTAGGAATGTGTCAGCCTAGTATGTCCAATACGTAGGCGGCACAGAGCCGTTTCAAACCTTCTGGGCATAAATCGTACTGCCAAGGATTGATTGCAGGTGCAATTGTTCTCATTTTTACATTTGTAGTTAAATTTGACCAAATATTTTGCCAAAGTACTTTATGCTTCTCTCTAATTGGAGTATATAAATCTCTGCACAGCAGCTTAAATGATCTGGGCTCAATACGAGAAACAGCCTCCTAGGCAATTGCATCATTTCCAGATATTCCAACGTGTGCTGGAACCCAACAAAATTCAATATTAAAATCCCTCCACTTAACTAAAAATAACCATTCCAGAATACTTAAAACTACTGGATGTTTGGAATAAAAATCTTTCAGTGACTCTAGAGCACTTCTAGAGTCACAGTACACAATAAAATTCTTATCATTACTTTTTAAAACTTCTTTGACAGTATTTAAAATTCCATATAATTCTGCAGTAAATGCAGAAGCATTACTTGAGAGCCTTCCACTACGCTCAAAGGACGGAAAAACTATGCCAAAACCAGCGCCTGCACTGGTTTTGGATCCATCGGTAAAAACTGGGATAAAATTGTCATGTTGCGACATATGATCTAAAAAGGTATAATGTAATATTTTATCAGAGACATTCTTTTTTGGTTGATTGAAGTAGTTACAAAACTCTACTGCTGGGAATTTCCAAGGGGGAGATACAGATGCCTTGACCGGTAGTACACATTTGTCTGGAATGTTCAGGTCTTGGAGGGTTGATTTCAGTCTGGGCATATGGACGTAGCATCTTTGGATGACTTTCATAAAAGCTATCAAATCTCCCATTTCTTAGCGACTGGCATACTAGGGATCCAGGAAGTCTTTGGAATCTGAACCAGCTTCGAGCCAGAAGAGCCTGGTAATGTAAGGCTAGGGGCATTTCCCCAGCATCTACTAACATACTCTCTATAGGGGAAGTCCTAAAAGCTCCAGTAGCAATCCTAATTCCAGTAGGGTGAATGGAGTCTAAAATCTTAAGGCGACTTGGGGTAGCCGAGGTGTAAACTTCACATCCATATGTTAATTTTGATAAAACCAAGGCTTTATACAATCTCAATAACTGGAGTCTATCTGCTCCCCAAGATGAATTTGACAAAACTTTCAAGATATCCAAGGATTTTCTGCACTTAGCCCTGAGATTTAGGATATGGGGAAGCCATGTCAACCGAGTATCAAAAATCATTCCTAAGAACCTTGTTTCGTTAACAAAAGATATTCTCTGGCCATTTACATATAAATCTGGGTCTGCATGTATCCCTCTAATTCTACAGAAATGCATGGCTACAGTCTTTGATGAAGAAAATCTGAAACCATGCACTTCAGCCCATTTCACTATCTTATTTATTACTATTTGTAGATGACGTTCTGCTACTGACATACGTGCAGCTGCAAAAGATAAAGAAAAGTCATCCACAAAGTGTGTGTGCATAACATCAGCAGGCATTTGCTTTACTATGTCATTAATTGCTAGAGCAAAAGTGTTACACTTAACACACTGCCCTGAGGAACACCTTCTTCTTGTTTACAGACTTCAGACAGAACTGCTCCTACTTGTACTTGAAAATAACGATTTTTTAAGAATAGCTTGATAAAAATAGCTAATTCTCCTCTTAAACCATATTCATGGACTACTTTCAGAATTCCATACCGCCACGTAGTATCATACGCTTTTTCCAAGTCGAAGAAAACCGTGATAAAGTGGTGCTTAGAGGCAAAGGCTTCACATATTGCAGACTCCATTCTAACCAAGATATCAACAGTGGATCGCATACTGCGGAAACCACATTGGGCCGGAGAGAAAAAGTTTCCTCGCTCTAAATACCACACTAAACGAGCATTCACCATTTTCTCCATTAGTTTACACAAACAAGATGTTAGGGCAATTGGACGATAATTTCCTACGAAAGAATTATCCTTTCCAGGCTTGACAAAAGGAAGGACTCTTGCTAGTTCCCAACATAAAGGGTAGTAATGTTCTTTATAAATTCTGTTTATTATACTGAGGATAAATCTTTTAGTATTCTGAGCAGCATGCTTGATCATAGAATATGAAATTTCATCAGGACCAGGAGCAGATTCTTTACACTTGAGAGAGCCAATTCAAATTCTCTCATAGTAAATGGAATATTATAAGACTCCTCTTTATTTGGTTTTTGTGAAATCAAGATAATACTGTTCCATTTGCTTTCTGCTGTTTGCATACGGTTTCTCATATCTTTTTTAGATATTTTAGCAAAATGTAGGGCAAACTCATTTGACACTACTTTTGGATCTCCTACATTTATGCCATTTATTTTTAACACAGGTAGTTGGCTAGGTACAAACTTTCCTGCTATTTTCCTTATCTTCTTCCACACTAATGTGATGGGAGTTTTGCAATTTATGGAAGAAATGAAGTTTACCCAAGATTTTCTTCGTGCATTTTTAATTTCAAACCTAAACTTTGCCCTAGCCTTACGAAATTCTACCAGATAATAGTTACATTTCCGTCTTTTATACCTAGTAAAACAAGATCTCATAGTTCTATGGGTTTCATGGCATTTCTTTGACCACCATGGAACTGGTCGCCGCATAAATAGACCTGATGTTCTTGGAATTGACTGAAGTCCAGCTGCAAATAAAGTAGTAATTAACAATTCCATAGCATCCTCAATGCATCCAAATTCATCTGCTGTAGCTTCGATTGAACTATGCTCTTCAAAATTTGCCCAGTCAGCTCTTTTTACACTCCAACGGGGTAATCTTGAACATGGAGGACTTGATCCAGTGCTTAAAACAATTGGAAAGTGATCACTACTATATCTATCATCAATCACTCGCCAATTGAAGTCCATAATGGCATCGGCACTACAGATTGACAAGTCTATGGCTGTTAAAGTACCGGTCTGTACATGGAAATGGGTGGGTTCTCCAGTGTTTAGAACACCAACATTTTCACTTTCAATAATGGATGACAGGCAGTTTCCTCTCTCATTAGTAATTAAATCCCCCCATAAAGGATTTCTTCCATTCATATCACCTAGGATGATGAAAGGCAGAGGAAGCTGTCTGATGAGATTACAAAAATCAGTACTAGGGAAAGCTACATTTGGTGGAAGATATACAGAACAAATTGTATATTTACGAGCCAGAAACACTTGCACTGCAACAGCTTGCAAAGAAGAATTAACAAGAAAATGCTTGTGTGGAGTATCATGGCGAATATATAACATTGCTCCACCCCGGTTTCTATTGTTTTGATCTAGATGTGAATGGTAAGCAACATATTCTTTAGGGCAAGGAATAAAATCACTGCTGACCATAGTCTCCTGCAAAGCTATGCAAACAGGAGACAACTCAAAAATTAGCATTTTGAGCTCCTCCCATTTAGCTCTCAGGCCCTGACAATTCCACTGGAGAAAATTTAAGAATTTACTTAAGTTTAGAGGCCTTGATAATAGGGCCTCTTTGAAGATATTTTGTCTTCGTAGGGTTGCCAGGAATTTGGGGAATCCTACTTTGTTTTTTCTTAGAGGGAGACTGCCTGCCACCCTCAGCCTCCTTTCTTTTTGGGACTGGCATTGCTACCTGCATACAGGAAGCAACTTCTGGTTCTTGGCTGGCTGCCTCCGTAGCTGGTGTTCCAGGCTCCCAAGAAGCCATTGCATCAGCTAAGGATGGCGACTCCCCAAAAGAGGCATGCACATCAGCAAGGACAGACGTAAATTCCAAATTACTTACACCAGTCAAAACTGATGTTGCTTCCAAAGAAACTGATGCACCAGCCAAAGCTGATGCTGCCTCCAAAGAGGTTGATGCATCAGCCAAGGCTGAAGCTGCCTCCAAAGAGGCCGGTGCCCCAGCCAAAGCTGATGCTGCCTCCAAAGAGGCCGGTGCCCCAGCCAAAGCTGATGCTGCCTCCAAAGAGGCCGGTGCACCAGACAAAGCTGATGCTGCCTCTGAAAAGGCCAGTGCTCCAGCCAAAGCTGATGCTGCCTCCGAAGAGGCCGGTGCACCAGCCAAAGCTGATGCTGCCTCTGAAGAGGCCAGTGCACCAGCCAAAGCTGATGCTGCCTCTGAAGAGGCCAGTGCACCAGCCAAAGCTGATGCTGCCTCTGAAGAGGCCGGTGCACCAGCCAAAGCTGATGCTGCCTCTGAAGAGGCCGGTGCACCAGCCAAAGCTGATGCTATTGAAGTCGTAGACATTTTAATTTGAGCTTTACCCAAGTTGTTTTTGCTGCTACTTTCTGTTACAAGGGATTTTTTAGTTTTTCCACCTGTTCTAAATGAATTTGAAGCAGTATTCGAATTAACTTTCCTCCTTCTCAATTGTTGTCTATTTGCAGCAACATTTGCAGAGTACGCCTGGTCTTATATATTTGTTCAGTACTATTCTTCTGGCTTCTGCAAAAGTAACTTTCTCAAGGACTCTAGTATATATAGTATATTGTACTTCTTTCTCAAAAAGGAAAACATCGCATGAGTTCGAGGATGACTGGTGTGCTTCCCCACAATGAATGCATTTTGGTTCAGCATGGCAATCACCATGCTCAACTTCTCCACAATTTATAAAAATTGCAGGGTTTCCTTGCAACTTGGATCTACAGGACCCAATAATATGCCCATATTCCTGACAGTAAAAACACCTCCTGGGTCTCGGCACGTACTGTTTCACTTTATATCTGTACCAAGCTGCTTTAATAAAATTTGGTAACTTAGAAGAATTAAAGGTTAATAATAACTGTGGCATAGGACACCATGCCCCGTTTACTTTCTTTTTCAGTCTTTCCACCTTCAATACCCCCTGATCTTTAAGTTCATCTTCCAGTTCCTCTTCAGGATGAATCATAAGGTGAGGAGCATATATAATTCCTTTGGTATGATTGAAGGTATCGTGTGGTTTACATTCACTCTGAACTCCTCCCAGTAAACTCAGAGATTTCAATTTCTCACTTTCTTCTACTGATCTAGTCTCTACCAAAAGCTTATTTCTACCATGTGGCAATATCTTAGGTTCCCTCCCACAGCATTTTACAATATCCCTATGTACTTCAAAAATATTCATAACTTTATCCTCAAATGTAATGGTTAGATATTTATCAAACTCACTAGGGACACATCCTCCAGATTCTTCTAATGATTTTCTTCCTACAAAATTTCTTCTCCCTTGATGGGGAGTATATGGTGCCAGTGTAACCACACTGGACTGAATAGTCCTTCCCATGTCTGGTTCCCTGCAATGGTCATCAGGATTTTGGGGTTTTAAATTCCTCATAGAATGATATATAGCAAATTCGTCTAGGTTTGCCCCATACCCACCATGGAGCCACATTTAGAGGATGCAATTCCCTTACTGGGGCACCCTAGGGGTACAACCTAGATATACACCCCACATCCAGTACCTTGAGGGTCATCAGTCCATCGAGATCAGACCCAGCACCGAATGCAGGGTTTGACATAAAAGTTTCCCCTCGCTTCGAACCACACGGTTGGGTACTCCAGTTCTACGGGTGGAGATGGCATGCCGTCCCACTCCACCCTCCTTCAACTCCAGAGAACAGTAAGAGCGTGTCCAAATTCATGCTAAGGTCATCAACAAAATCCATCCGGACAGAGGAAGGAGAGAAATTGTGAAAATAGGAGGAGGTGATACAGAGTACCAGGATTAGTCAGGATGCTCTGAATTGACCTTAGTGGCATGGCAGTACCTACCGGGGTGAATAAATCACCCCACCACCATTGCTCAATTCTTCACTGCACCACGCAAGCCCCCCCACTACAGCAAAGTTCCTGGTCACAAGGGGGGTCGTGTACCAGGTATTCCAGCAATTCCCGCGTCAGGAAAAGCTGGATGAACCCCAAAACAGTCAGCGGTACTGGTACGGTGAGCCCCGGGGTTGCCGTGAAGGGGTGCATGTTAGGAGGGGTGGGGTCCTCCGTCCACCCCTCGTCACTCTCCGACGACCGACCTTCACCTTGGCTGGCGCGACGACCCGACCTTCTACGTGCCTGTGCGCGTACACGATAAAACTTGACCCCGTATCCCCATCCTCCCCCTCCTCAGATTCCCCCTCATAAGCACTGAACCCACTGAATTCGAGCTCACTTTCGGGATGTGAGCCTCGAACGGACATTGGGGGCATATATTCATCCTCACTGTCATCGGGACTGATGTCCTCATCACTCGATGACCATCCGCCATCAAAATGAGGACTTGCGACATGTTCCCGATCAAGCTCCGATAGATATTCATCTATGTCCCTTGGTTGGAGGCCTCCCAAATGCCTACGAATGCCCCTAAGGACGCCCACATGCTTCCTATGGGTAACCAAAGGCATACGCTGTCTTCCTGAAACACTTTCAGCCACACGTGGCCGCACAGAACAGCCTTGAGGCGCGGGGTCATGCTGGGTGCTTGGCCCCTCGCCAGCATCCAGGTCCAAAACTCGCCTTACACGATCCCTTCCAACGGGTAAAACGCGCCTTTCGTGGTTCACACGTCGTTGAGACATATCTATGAATCTCCTGTAACAACACAAATGCTCAAAATCTCGCACAAGTCCAGAAAAACACGCTTTTGACGAAAGATCGCTCTCGGATGACGCGCTACTGATGCTGGCTGGAGCGAGAAGAAGGGATATCACGCATGCACACTTGGGTCACGCTTCAAAACAAAACAAGGCCTTGATCCGTGAACTCCCAGCATCCCCCAAGGCGCGTGATTCAAAAGTTTTAGGCTGGTAGGCCTATAAGTATTTTTCCGCGAATTTTAAAAAAAACTTTTGTATGTCGACGTAAAATACGTCCAGTCGGCGTAAGAGGGTTAATACACTGTGAGAATTGGTTGACAATTTGTGAATTACAGACTTTACCGGAGTTACATAATTTTTCTTTTGTTAGATATTGACAATGGGCAAGAAAAACTTATATCATGTTAGGTCCATGTGGCTAAAAGACCCTAAATATCAAAGCTGGTTAAGGAAGATAGATGGAGATGATAGGAAAAGCTCATTCAGTACCTACTGCCTTTGTGTATTGTCTGCCAAATTAAGTGACACTGAGAGACAGAAATACATCAAAACCAGAAAGCTGAAGAATCATTTTCCCCTCAGTGACAAACTACTCTTCAGTTTGAAAAAATAAATGATGTAAGAGAGAGGGAAATATGGCACTTTTCATAGCAGTATGCTGTGCCTGAGTAGAAAAATAATAGGCACATTCTTAGACATAGGAGAATTGGATGACTGTGATGCCAGTGGTATTTGTAATGATTTGAAGAAATCCTTAAAGAAATTTGGTCTTGAGTTATCAAGATTTGTTGAAATAAGGATTATATAATGCCTTGGTTATGACTGAACGACTTTTTATTAGCTCTTTTTCTTGTGAATCTAGCGCTTTAGCACATTTGGCAACTCTAATAGTATGGACGACATGTAAATTTGGGCTACGGTAGCCGTAGTGTCGGCCATCTTGAATTAGGACAATTTTGGGGCATTAGCAGTGAGCAGATCAGGTAAATTTTCTATCCTGAATAGTAGACCTAATTTCCTGTTGAATCCCGCTGAAAAATAAAATGAAGCCATTTTTTCCGACCTGACCATATTTTTTCACTTTAATTACTGGACTAAAGTGCAAGAGTTTGGCACTAGGCTAAGTCAAGGCTTTGGATTTCCCAAAAACAGACAATCAAACAAATGTTGTTTTACTTATTTCAGAATCTTTTATTATTGTTAGGTTTCTATATTGGAAAAGTGCTAACTTTAGGGACTAGGCTAAGCCTACCATATTCTTTGGATTTCCTGACAACAAAGTCAACAAAGTAGCATGTCTTTCCACAGAAAATATAATTTCTGGGCTCAGCCCGTGTCGCTTTGTGAAATATCCTTTTAGCACCTATTTCTAAGGTAAATATTACTAACATTACCAGAGAAAAAACTAAAATGGGATGTCAGAGTATTCTGACTCGCTCACCTTATATAAAAGGTGTTGGATGGATGGATGTATGATATTTAGGGCTAAAGCCCAGGCACTGGGGCCAAGAAGGCCATTCAGCGCTGTAATGAAGGTTAAATAAGTTGAATTATGGTAAATGAATGAATGAATTAGTGAAAGAAATTATTCATAAAATTAGACGTGACTAATAAATAAATTAAAAATATGAATTTTAATGAATGGAGTAATATATATTAAAAATAGTTTAATGTCTTTAAAAATCTGTATGTAATTTATAAAAATTTATCTAAATATTATCAAAAATTTCTATACACTTCAAAAAGGAGACGAGAGCAGAAATGTCTGCTTCATCTCCCAAGATATTTGAGAGGGATTTACCCTGGAAATATCTTTCCCTTTGGTTAAAATATCTGGGGCAAAACCATCAGAATGTGCTCCACTGTTTTGTATCTCGTCACAGTAAGCAACACAATGGTGGGCTGCTTCCTTCTAAAATAAACTGATGGGTTAAATAAGTGTGCCCAATCCTTAACCTCGTTAAAATAACCTCTGCTCGTCTGTCAAGCTGGAATGACGAAGGCCACGGCTGTATATTTTTCCTAATACTTCTGTACTTACTGTTATTGGCAAGAAGAGAAGAAGTCCACCTTTCTTGCCACTTACTTAATACAAAAGACCTAATAGGACCTTTTAGGTCTGTATGAGGCACTTTCCTGAAGGTTGTTTCTGGCAGAGCGCTAGCAGCTTTTTGCTTCCCTGTCTGCAGTCTCGTTTTCCGTGAATCCCCACGTGAGAAGGAACCCAACAGAAAGAGACCGACTTACGCGGACAATAATACGAAAATGTTCTCCTGAAGCTTTTGGATTAAGGATGAAAGCTATTAAATATTTTGATAGCTTCCTAAAGTGCTTTTAGAATCAGAGTATATGACAAAATTAGTGTCACTACTTTGAAGAACTAAGTCTAGGGCAGAGACCTACGGCTGTTAATTCGGCAGTGAATATTGATGCAAAGTCAGGTAATTTAGCTGTATATGCTGTATCACCAAGGATAACAGCACACCCAAACACCACTATCTGACTTTGATCCATCTGTATAAATCTTCACATAATTGGCATGGGTAACGTCGTGCTCTAAGAATTTTTCCCCTAATCTCTTCTTCAGTACAATCCTTCTTCTAAATGATTTCTTGCATACTAATGGCTTCAGACCCGGCATTGAGGATAGGGTTTGACATTAAACTTTCCCCTCGCTCGACCACGTCAGGTACTAGAGTTCTACGGGTGAGGTAGCATGCCGTCCATCCTCACCCTCCTTCATATCCCAAGATTTAGCCTAAACCATGTCCAAAACCAAGCCAATAGTCGTCATCATAGAATCCATACCTTATAGGGGGAGGAGGAAGGCAGAAAGATGAAATGTTTTTAGTAGAAGAAAAAGGGCTGACTTATTTCGTTGGATCAAAAGCTGGGCACCAAGGCCCAGCGAGAAAGCAGTTCCCACCAGGCATCAGGGCCCAGCTGCTGAACCCTAAGCCCCCATCCTCGGCAAGGCTTCAGCATCTGGGGGACAAGCTGAGGAATAGATCTGACAGCCATAGTCTAGCTTGGAGCGACACTGAGTCAGTATAGCCTCAAAAGGGATTTTTATCAGCCCCCCAACTAAAACCAGAAACAACCTTTAAAATATTCAAAGATTTTTTCACATTAATCTTTAGGGCATTTATGTGGCTGGCCCATGTTAGTTTGTGGTCAATAATCATCCCCAGAAATTTGACTTCACTTTCATAAGGAATGATAGATCCTCTTAAACTAAGTGTGGGAACTTCTTCCACACGCCGGCATCTGGTAAATCTTACTGCAACTGTGTTGGAAGAGGAGAATTTAAAACCATTCTCATCAGCCCACTTAGTAATTGCGTTAATAGACCTTTGCAGATGTTTACATACTGACAATGAATCATATCCTGTGCAGTATATTGCAAGGTCATCAACAAAAAATGATATTGTAATGATACAATTAAGTTTGTTCATACTTACCTGGCAGATATATATATAGCTGTATTTTTCCGAATCCGACAGAAATTTAAACACTTACGACACACGCAGTGGGAGTCAGGTGGTTAGTACCCATTCCCGCCGCTGGGAGGCGGGTATCAGGAACCATTCCCATTTTCTATTCATAATTTTTATTTCCACTGTCTCCTGAGGGGAGGTGGGTGGGTACTTGATTATATATATCTGCCAGGTAAGTATGAACAAACTTAATTGTATCATTTCAATATCATTTTGTTCATGAAACTTACCTGTCAGATATATATATAGCTGAATCCCACCTCTGGTGGTGGGAGTAGACAAAATAGAAGATTTTAGGAAACATATATATGCAGATAATTGATAACTTGGTTCCTTACCTGTTAGCATAGCTGACTTCGTGGTTACTGCCGCGTAAGTCTGCTTGTGCTACTAGAGTTGCCAGCGAGGTAGAGACCTATAAAGCTGGTGCACTCCAGATGATCTGTCAACAGGGGCGAGACCACGACGTGACTAGACCATTGACCATACAATGAGGACAACGAAGTAAAACAAAACCACCTGGCGTAGCCTACCAAAGGTATCCCACTTAGACTAAGCTAATGGAAGGGAGATCCGCTCCATTAGCTTAACCATTAAAGGATAGGATGAGCGCTACCTCCTGCCCCCAAAACAGTGTCTGCAGCGACATATGGTCCGAGCGAGTAACAATTTTCGTATGTTGCTCTCACCTCCCGCAGGTAGTGTGAAGCGAAAACCGAATTGCTTCGCCAATAAGTGGCGCCCAAAATATCTTTGATTGCCATATTCTTGTGAAAAGCCACCGAAGTAGCAATAGCCCTCAACTCGTGGGCTTTCACTTTTAAAGGCTCCATGTCACTTTCACTACACTTTTCATGGGCTTCCTTAACCGTACTTCTTAAGAAGAACGCCAGTGCGTTCTTCGACATCGGAAGATCTGGTTTTTTCACAGAGCACCACAAGTTCTCCGAAGAGCTTCTGCATGCTCTGGTTTTCTGCAAATAAAACTTGAGAGCCCTGACAGGACACAGGACTCTCTCAGCTTCAGGTCCCACTAGCTCCGACAACCCTTTGATCTCAAACGTCCTTGGCCAAGGGTTGGAAGGGTTCTCATTCTTTGCTAAGAACATAGGACTTAAGGAACAAACTGCACTATGATCCTTGAACCCAATGTGCTTGCTTATGACTTGTATTTCGCTAACCCTCTTTGCCGTTGCCAGAGCGGTTAGGAAAATGGTCTTCTTAGTAAGATTCCTAAGCGAAGCTAAATGGAGCGGTTCAAATTGACTCGACATGAGAAACTTAAGTACCACGTCTAAGTTCCACGATGGTACTTTCGGTTGGAGAACTTTCACAGTCTCAAATGATCTAATGAGATCATGAATGTCTCTATCATTCGCTAAGTCGAGTTCCTCTATGCCTGAAGACCACAGAAAGCACGCTTCTGTAGCCTTTAAGGTTGTGGGAACGGCTATTTCCGTTTCTTTCTTCTAAGGCCGAGGAATGAAAGAAATCTGCTATCTGGCTCACAGAGGTTGAGGTGGAGGAAATGCCCTTCTTTCTGCACCAACTTCTAAGACAGCCCACTTCGATTGGTAAACTGCGATTGAGGAGGGGGCCTCCTTGCGGTGGCAATCGCCGTTGCCACAGGTCTTGAAAAGCCCCTCGCTCTGGCCAACTTCTTGATAGTCTGAACGCAGTCAGACTCAGAGCGGAGAGGTTTTTGTGGTACCTCTCAAAGTGGGGCTGTCTGAGTAGATCTTTCCTTAGGGGCAGAGTCCTTGGAAAAGTCTACCAAGAAGGACATCACATCCATGGAACCAGTCGACCGCTGGCCAGAATGGGGGCGATGAGGGTCATCCTCGCTCCCTCTGATGCAGCGAACTTCCTCATCACTTCCCCCGAGGATTTTTTGAATGGGGGAAAAGCGTAAATGTCTAGTCCCGACCAATTCCACAGTAGGGCGTCTACTGCCACTGCTCCCGGGTCCAGAACTGGGGAGCAATAAAGCGGAAGTCTCTTCGTTCGGGAAGTTGCGAAAACGTCCACATGAGGACGTCCCCACAGCTTCCATAGCGCCTGGCATACCTCCTGATGAAGGGTCCATTCCATCGGCAGAAGCTGTCCTTGCTGACTGAGAAGGTCCGCTCGCACGTTTTCCCCGCCTGACACGAATCTTGTCAGAATCGTGACGTTTTGCGACTTCGCCCAAATCAGGATATTCTTCGCGATGGCGAACAGAGAAGGAGAGTGAGTTCCCCCCTGTTTCCTGAGGTATGCCAGGGCTGTGGTGTTGTCCGAGTTTATCTGAACCATTTGTTGGAGACTTCCTCTTGGAAGAACCTTAGAGCAAGGTAAATCGCTGAAAGTTCTTTTAGATTGATGTGCCAGGACACCTGTTCCCCTCTCCAGGTGCCTGACACTTCTCTCCCTCCTAGTGTTGCTCCCCAACCCGTGGAGGATGCGTCGGAGAACAACACTAGGTCGGGGTTTCCGAAGCTTGAGCGAAAGTCCTTCCGCAAGCTTCTTTGAATCCAACCACCATTTGAGGTGCTTTTTCACTTCTTCCGTCAAAAACAAGACCTCTTCTAGATCCTGTTTGCGTGACCAATTGCTTGAGAGGAAGAACTGAAGTGGTCGGAGGTGCAACCTTCCCAGAGAAACAAACTTCTCCAGTGAGGAAATGGTCCCCAGCAGACTCATCCATTCCCTCACCGAGCATGTTTCCTTCCCTAGAAACGGCTGACACTTTGTCTAGGCATTGAAGTTGTCGCTGCGGACGGAAAAGCCCGAAAAGCCACTGAGTCCATCTGAATCCCCAGATAGACTAAGGATTGAGAAGGAGTCAGATGCGACTTTTCGAGATTCACCAGAAGTCCCAGGGACCTCGCTAACGACAAAGTCGTGTGAAGGTCCTTCAGACACCGGTCTTGCGATGAGGCTCGAATAAGCCAGTCGTCTAGGTAGAAAGAGATCCTTATCTTCGCAAGATGGAGCCACCTCGCAACGTTCTTCATAAGAACGGTGAACACCATCGGCGCCGTGCTGAGACCGAAGCAGAGTGCCCTGAACTGGAATACCTTCCCTTTCAGGACAAACCGCAGGTATTTTCTTGATCGGGGATGGATGGGGACGTGAAAGTATGCGTCCTGAAGGTCTAATGAGACCATCCAATCCCCCGGTCTTAAGGCTGCAAGCACGGATTGAGGTGTCTCCATCTTGAACTTCTGCTTGGTAACGAAGCGATTTAGACTGCTGACATCCAGAACGGGGTGCCACCCCCCTGACTGCTTCGGCACTAGGAACAGACGGTTGTAAAACCCTGGAGAACTCCGGTCGAAGACCTGTTCCACCGCCTGCTTCTCGATCATTTGATCTAGTAGATCGTGAAGCACTTTCCGTTTTTCTCCCTGATACGAAGGAGACAAATCCTTTGGTGTCGAAGACAGCGGGGGTAACTTCAGGAAAGGAATTCTGTACCCCTTCTTGACAATGTCCAGAGACCAAGCGTCGGCACCTCTCTCTTCCCAGGCTCTCGCGAAATGTAGAAGTCTGGCTCCTACCGGTGGCTGAAGGACTTCCCTCTCACTTCTTGCTCTTAGAAGGAGCGGGGGTCTTGCCTCTGAAAGAGCCTCTTCCTCGAGGGGCTGGCTTCGAGGAAGAAGCAGATCGAAAGGGCTTCGATTTCTTCAAAGCAGAGGACCCAGAAGACGAAGTAGTTGTAGGCTTCCTAGAAGACTGCGCCAGAAGGTCTTGGGTTGCTTTCTCCTGGAGACTGGCAGCTATGTCCTTTACCATAGACTGGGGGAAGAGATGTTCTGAGAAAGGCGCGAAAAGAAGATCCGCTTTTTGCGCTGGCGAGACCGACTTTGCAGTAAAATTGCAAAAGAGTGCTCTCTTCTTAAGCAGTCCCGTGCTAAAATGAGCAGCCAATTCCTCAGAACCATCCCTGACGGCCTTGTCCATGCAAGACAATACACTGGACAGCTCCCCCAGACTGATGGAATCGGAACTCCTGGGACCGCATCCAAAACTCCTAGGCACCAGTCCCCACAGAAAAAAAATTAAAGACCTCTAGTGCCTGAAGAGGCCTTTAAGGTGAAAAGTCTAGCTCACTATGCGTCCAAGAGACTTTGGAGGAAGACAGAAAAGATCTTCTGGCGGCATCCACAATACTACCAAAGTCTCCTTGAGCTGAGGCTGGAAGCTTAACTCCCGACGTTTTCTCCCGTCTCGTACCACATACCAGCTTTGCCACAAAGTCTTGAAGGTGGTAAAGCGAAAGAAGTCTTGCCTGAAGCTTTCCTCTTTTCCATCCAATCATGGACCTTGCGAAAAGCTTGCTTTGTAGAAAGCGACTTCTTCATTTTCACAAAGCCCGAGATCTTAGTAGCTTTGGATGACGAAAACTGAGAGGGAGGAAGGACGTGGAGATTCAGGCTGGAAAGTGTCTTGCAAAAGACTGACTGTAGCAGACGAGGTCAAAACCTTGTAGTCCGTCGAGACTGGAGCCAACTGCTGTTCTTCGTCCACTTCGACGAAAGCGTCACTAATTTCCTCTTCAGACACTGGAGAAGTCGGAGGAAGTAAGGAAGAGTCACGAGCTTTCTCAAAAGAGAAAGAGCGGCGAACAGGAAGAGTTCCCGCTTCCACCTGCGCTTGCGGAGGTGGTAAACTGACGTCCGTAGGCACGCGCTTGGCGTCCGAAGCCAATCTACTGGCGCCGACTGAAGCGCGCTCGACAGCAACAGGTGTACACCTGGCGTCCACTGGCGCGCGCTGAGCGTCCACTGGCGCGCGCTGGAGACGTCCACTGGCGCGCGCGAGCGTTCCACACTTAACGCGCTGAGAGTTTCCACTTGGCGCTCCGCTTAACTTGTACCGAATCACGCTCGGCGTCCACTGAGGAGCGCTTGACTTTCACAGAAGCGTGCTCGGCATCTAAAGAAACGCGCTTCCTATCTACAAGTTACGTAGTAGCGGATACAACCGCTTCTCGAGAGCGAGAAACAAATTTCTCACCTCCTCTAGAAAGTTGCTGGGGAGCAGAACGAACTCAAGAGAGAGACTCAAACGGAGAGAGAGACGAGCGAGGAGAGGGAGAGGGAGAACGCCTCGACCTCTTCACAGGAAGATTGTCATCCTTCTTACGGCGACGTGGAACAGTCTCTCTCGAAGAAATAACATCTCGAAGTTGCTGCTGAAGAGACTGGAGAATCTTGCTTGTAGGTGAAGCCTCCTTTTCTGGGGAGGGGCTGATCCTGTGAGCAGGCGAGTGGCGAGGGGACGCCTTCTTCCTACTAAGAGAACCCACCGGAACCCGCCACTTCCACAGCACCTTAGAAGCGACTGCGGCGCTCGAAAGAAACATCTAGGAAAGACTCCGCCTCCAAAGAATCCTTACGCTTCTTCTGCAAAGGAAAAGCAGCAAACGCACTATCAGGTGAAGAGCAAAGTTCCGGAGAACAACTTGGACGTGAAGCGTCCCGAACATGAGCCGTCCTTTTCAGCTGACGTGATGCGGCATGAGAGCTCCACCCCTTGCGCGGGGAGGAAGCTTCCTTAGAAGAAAAGCACTCCTTGAGAAGACGTGCACGCGCACGCTTCCTTGGCAGTCTGGGTAGGTTCGTCAGAAGCTGCCGAAGGCACGCCAGATCGGTGGGGGTTCCTCGTAACCCTCCTTCGACTTTCGACATGCTCTCTCCCCGTAACCTGGGAGTCAAGCAGAGGTCTAAGGTCTAGAGGCGGAATGAGGCCGATCTGACGCACCCTCCACTACACAAGGGGCACTTTCACTGCACTTCTCTTCACTTTTGCTCTCCAGAGCTAACACTTTTGATTCTAAGTTACGAATCGATTCAAGAATTAGCGATAAAGTATTACCTTCTACCGACACTGCTTCAGGGGCCGGAGGCAACACTACAGGGGTAGGAGCATAAACTACAGGAGGGTTAGCAGGAGAATCATTAAAATCTTGCCTACCTGAAACACTCCTGGAGGAAGACCTCCTTAACCTATCTCGCTCAAGTTTCTTAAGATAGGTTTCATACGCCTTCCACTCAGACTCTGTTAATCTTTCACACTCCTTACGACGACTTTCAAACATACATTCATTCCCCCTGCAAACCTTACAAACAGAATGTGGGTCTACTGAAGCTTTCAGTAGCCTACCTCAACATTCGGACATAGAACAAAATCTAGCTCTAGTTGAACTAGACCCTGACATCTTGATCAAAGAAAAATCAATACCAAAATCAAATTAATCCAAAGTCAACGTGTGCCAAGCCACCAATCCAATTCAGATACCAAAGAAAAAACCAAAAGGGATACTCAAGTAGCTAGTAAGTTTCCAAAATCTGGACGGAGGTGCTGCAAACAGGTGTTTCCAGCACCGGCGACAGAAAAATTATGAATAGAAAATGGGAATGGTTCCTGATACCCACCTCCCAGTGGCGGGAATGGGTACTAACCACCTGACTCCCACTGCGTGTGTCATAAGTGTTTAAATTTCTGTCGGATTCGGAAAAATATAGCTATATATATATCTGACAGGTAAGTTTCATGAACAAAGTGAGCATTTAACATGAGGCAAGATTTTTTCAACCACACTATTTATTGCCACTGAAAGAGTGTTACACTTAAAACGCTTCCTTGGGGAACTCCTTCCTCCTGCACAAAAGGTTGGGAGAAAGAGTTTCCCACTTTTACCTTAAAAAATCTGTCCGTTAAAAAGGAATATATAAAATCTGGATCATTCTTCCACATATTGCGCCAGCTTGTTGGCCAATTTTTTTCATGATGCCAATTCTCCAGGCAGTGTCATATGCTTTTTTCCGAGGTCAAAAAATACTCCAATGGTCTGACATTGTTTGGCGAATCCTTGCTGGATTTGGTTGGTCAGCCTCAGCAACGGATCAAGGGTGGAGCGGTTTTTCCTGAAACCAAATTGAAATGATGATATTAATACTTTAGTTTCTAAGTGCCAAACTAGTCTAGTATTTATCATTTTCTCCATCAGCTTACACACACAGCTGGTTAGAGCTATTGGTCTATAGCTAGTGGCTAGGGAAGCATCTTTATTAGGCTTTTTAATTGGAACAACTATGGATATTTTCCAGTCGTTGGGTAAAATTACCGTTTCCCATATTTTGTTTATAATCTTCAGTAAATATTTTTTGGCATCGTCTGGGAGGTGTTTAAGCATTTCATAAATGATTGTATCCTCACCTGCAATTGTGGATTCACTAGAGGAGAGCGCCTCCCGTAATTCTCTCAAGGAAAATCTGTAGTTGTATGGTTCAGATTTTCCTGAATCGAATTCCAGAATCATTTCAGAATTCCTAATTTTTTGAAATTCTCGAGAATAATTCTTGGCGCTGGAAACTTCAGAAAAGTGTTTTCCTAGCTCATTGGCAACTTCAGTGGGCTCTGTGATCAGAGTGTCATTTATTTTTAATGAGGGTAATGGGGACGCCACAAATTTCCCACTCAGTTTCCTTATTTTGTGACACACCACTTTCAGTGGAGTCTTTGAGTTTATTCCATTAATATAGTAGAGCCAACTTTCTCTTTTGGCTCTCTTATAAAAGCGGTGTTGCTTGGCTAAAGCACGTTTGTAGATTAATTTAGACTGAGGAGAACCACTAGTTTTGTAACGTCTGTACCACTTCCTAGTAACTTTCCTCAGAATACCACAAGTCTTATTCCACCAGGGAACTCCAGGTCTACGAGGTTTGCCTTTTGTTTTGGGAATAGAGCCTTCAGCACTCTTCAGAGTAGATTCAATAAAGTAATCATAAGCATCTAGATGAGAATGAAATGACTCAAATTCCCTATCTAGTATGATGCCCTTACTGAATTTATCCCAGTCTGCCTCCTCTACCTTCCACTTCGGTAAAACTTCAGATGGACCATTCACAGCATATTTCAAATGGATCGGGTAATGATCGCTCCCATTTAAATTTTCGTTAACAGACCAACTAAAATCAAGGTGGATACTTGTTGAAGAGATACTAAGGTCCAGTGCAGAGAAATGATGATCATGAATGCTGTGGAAAGTCATTGGCCCATTATTATATAGGGTAACATCATTCCTATCAATAACGTCTTCAATTAATTTCCCTTTACTGTCTAGAAACCGACTTCCCCAAAGGGGGTTGTGGGTATTAAAATCTCCTAGAAGTAGAAAAGGAGCAGGAAGTTGGTTAATTAAGGCCTGAATATCTTCACTGTTAAAAACAAGATCTGGTGGAAGGTATAAGGAGCAGACTGTTATCCTCTTTTCCAAGATGACTGAAATAGCTACAGTTTGTAGTTGTATTTAATTGTATTATGGAGTGCTGCAGAGCTTTATTAACAATAATTGCAGCACCTCCATGGGCCCGACCACCCCTTGGGGGAGAGGAGTTAAATATTGAATAATTTAGTCCAGGATTATAAGGAGAGTTACCTAACATTGTCTCCTGAAGGCATATAATCCCTGGATTGGATTCATGAATTAAGACTTTAAGGTCTTCTGCACGGGCTCTGAGACCTTTACAGTTCCACTGAAGGATATCAAACATGAATGTTACGGTGGTAAAAAGTGCTACTTCCCACTCCTTAGAGGGGAAGTACTGTTCCTAGTGTGGAGAGGAAAGTTCTCCTTTGTAAGTGACTGTTTCTTTAATCCCTTTTCATTTGAATTGGAATTTAGAGTTTTTGGCTGATCATATTTCTGGTTATGATTTTGATCAGAATTTCTACTGTGATTCTGCGAATCACAAGGTTCATTTGTCTTAGGCCGGCAAGACTGATCAGAACTCATATGTTTTTGGGCTGAAACTGCTTTTGGAACCACCTTTCTAGGTGGAGAGATCTCTTCCAAAACACTGAACCCATTTGAGGTTTTTATTTTAAAGCCATCATTATTTGGAGATGTATTCCTTGTGCGCTTTTTGGTGGTTGTAATTATAGTTTTGCTTTCATTTTTGTTTGTGGCTGTGACAATTGATGGCTCTGAAGTAGCTCTATCTAATTGGGCTTGGTCCTTTGGTTTATTCTTGGTGGAAGTGTTTTTGGAACACCTTCCCGAATTATTGATTGATTTTGGCTCCCTTTTTTTGGGAGGAGAGCCTGCAACTATCATATTAGTTACCTTTGTATTGACTTTGGTAGGCGAGTTTTCTGCACTTCTTGAAGTACAACTTTTGGTGTTGGAGTCCCAGGCACCAGCAGATGAAAATTTCTTGACAGAATGGGGATTTTCATAATTTACAGTCCATGGAGTAGCAGGTATGTGATGCCTATTATCAGATGCAGTTACTTGTTGTTTTACATTACTGGACCTTTTCATAACTGTTGTTTTACATTACTGGAACTTTTCATAAGTTTTATTACTGAAGCATAGGCAGAGTTGGCACTTTTGTTTGCCCCCATTACAACACTCTTTGCTTCGCTAATGCTGACATGTTCGTTGTCAGCCACTGCCAATACATCTTCTTCAAATCTGTATCTGAGGCAAGTCCTAGAATTTGGAGAGTGATCACCCTTACACTGAAAACAGTATTGGGTTGCTACACACTCGTCAAAATTATCATGCTCCGCAGAGCACACAGAACATCTTTTGTTGTTTTTACAAGAGTTTTGAATGTGGCCATATTCAAAACATTTTCGACACTGTTTCGGATTTCTTTTATATCTTTTAACCTGCATCCTCTCATGGCCAACAATGATAGTATCAGGTAAGTAACTGGAGGAGAAGGTTAAAAGGATAGCTGCATCCCCTCCTAGCTTTTTTATGTGAGATACACAAGGAGGACATCGATTGAGAATCTCCTCCTCTTCAAAAACATGCAGGTCTTTTGAGTATACTACCCCTTTCAGTGTGTTAAAGAGTCTATGCGATGCAATACATTCGATATTTCCACTTTCAGGAGGTTTAAAATTCGCTAGCAAAATTGCTTGGGTTTCATTACCAGCTTTTATTAGCAAGTTCTTTCCATAACGCTTCAAGTTTCCAATGGGAATGGAACCTACCTTGCTCTCGATACATTCAGCAGCCTTTATAAAAATTTTTCCTCCCTCCTTGTAGCTAGCAACATGCCATATAGGGGTAGGAAGCGCTCTGGTACATGGGGCTGGTCCATGTTCTTCATTCATAGGGATAAAATCAAATGGCTCATCATTTAAATTTTTCACTGAAAACACTTTCGTGCTGAGAACCGAATCATTAAGAATGTGGCCATGGAGTCTTTGTTGTGCCTCACTAGCTTCCAAGGGTGAGGAAAATTTAACAAAAGCAGAAAATGACTGCTTGTCTTTTTCCAGAACTGATTTAATTCTTTCCACTTTACCAAATTGTTTCATTACACTGTACAAACATTCATAATCTAATGACAAGTTTATATTAGTGCAATGAAGGACTCTACTATAAGGATCAAATCCACCAGATTTACTAATACCCTGGTGTCTCAGTTTTTCATTCTGTCCGATAGCCGAGCTCATATCCATCTTCATGCCAGAAGTCGTTGCCAGTGCCAGTAAGTCGTGGGATCCAGGGGAGGGAGAACTAGTAACCAAATCCATAGAATTATGCCGGTTCACATTCAGAAGTCCAAAAAGTGCGCACCCAAAATCCAAGAGCCCCGCTGAGACCCCAACAGCACATCAGAAAGGGAAATCAAGGCAGCCTCTAATGCCCAAACTCCCCACCCCAACAAACCGCACAAGCCCACAAAGCAATCCCAGGATACTATGCAAGCAGACCACCTCACACAAACCGGCTCACCTACACACCCAAAGCTGCTTGGTTTTCTCAAGAAAGTATCGTGGATCAGTCAGGTATTCAGATTCTCCACCAATGGCACAAGTGAGAGTTGATTCCCAATATTCCACCCCATACCCTACCCTTACGGGATGGCACCAATAAGCTTGCAGTGGCCCAGGTATAAGCCTATCCGCCTGCTGGGAGTTCTGCCCCCACTAATGGGGACCGACTCCCCACTCCAAACGTATTGGTGGGCTACCGGACAAAAGCCAGGAGTCCCATCAAAAACACCAACACTCCCCCCCCTGGATTCCGATGGGCTGATGTTTGGAGATGGTTCTGCCCTCAAGGTAGCAATGGGAGGGTCCCATCACTACCTCTTGGGTCCAAACCATATCAGGTAGCGACTCAACCACCACAACTCCCACAATTAGCTTCGAATGCAAACCCCTTCCAAAACACGACCCCTTCTCAGACTCTCCTAAGCAGTAAAATTTAACAAAAGTGGAAAATTCCACATAATTAATCCAAATGCTAATAAAAAATATTACATGAAGGAGAAGGTTGTAGTAAGAATGAAAAAATTGCAGAAAGGAAAAGTTCTGACTAATATAGTTGGATCAGCAGCTGGGCCCCAAGGACCACTGAGAGAGCAACTCCACCAGGCATCAGAGCCCAGCTGCTGGTCCCTAAGCCCCCTACCCACGTCAAGGGGTCAGCATCTAGGGGGTAAAAGGTGTTGGTATGGTTTCTGGGGTGAGTGAAACCACTACCACGGGTCTCTTACCATTTAGATCCCTCCTTCTACAAAATCCCCCTGCTAGAGAGGGCTGATACACAGCCCACACCAGTAACTACTACTACTAGCGCTCCCAACGCCAGCACGAGCGCCTCTAGCGGCCATCCTTTTCGTTAGCTCCATCTCGCACACACGTGTTTTTTCTCGCTGTGTTTTTATGCTTTCGTTTTTGGATTTATCATTCATCATGGAACTCCAAGCCATCACCGCAGCTAAGTTAAGTACTGCTAAAGTGTTTCACGTATTTTTAGCCAGCTAGGGCTCGTTTTACCGTTTTTATTTAGGTTTTATGACGGCGCCCTCAGCGGCATGGCTACAGGGTCGCCCCAGTCGGCTCGCCCCACGTGTTTCATTATTTCATGCTTCTTTGGTCTCCCATACTGTTGTAGCTGTAAGCCTTGCAGTATTTATATGATTACATTTTTGTGTTGTGCAAGATGTGCTTATATTTTGTATTTCACAGGGATTCTAGCTCGACTGAGCTCCTGCCTATGTTACCTTAGCTCAGCGTTCATGCATGCATGTCCCTTTGTCTAGGTCTATTAGGCATATTAGGACATGTGTTCTCTCTTTTTAGTCCTGCCACCCTGGCCGTCGCCCTCCGTTCTTACGTATCGGCAGAGGCCAGCTCCCGAGTAGTTAGGCGCCCTCCCTCCCAGGTCGGTTAGCCTAACTTCTCCAGGAAATTGCTTTCTCTATTTCTACTTATTCTTTTCCTTTCCCTGTGTTATTTTATCTTTTGCATGCTAGAGACGGTTAGAGGCCACGCTCATGGCGAACCAGGCGATCACCATGAGCCACCCAGCTCTGTCCCCCTGCTTCTCCCTCCCTACGGGGGGAGTATCGCTCGCTCATGTTGCCACGGCAACCATCCGGGCTCTCTCCCCTCTTCCCCTCTACTCAGGGAGGGTACAGGAGTTAGCAGGGGGACATCTGGGGCTGACTCTTCCTACCGCTCTCACCCTTGGTTCCACGGGGAGGGGGGGTCTCCTGTGCGCTCGGGCTCGGCTGGCCACCACGCTCGGCCGTGCTCGGGCCCCCCTCGGGTCCCTTGCCGCTCTCTCTCACCCCCGAGTCACCTCCGCCAGCTCCTTAGTGGGGGTGACTGAGAGAAGCTCCGCTGCATGCATCTATTTACCATTATTTATTCTTGCTATTATTACTGCATGTTTTTATGTTCCGCTAAGCCGGCGGAGTTCCCGCTCACCAACAGGGTTCTCCTGCCTGCGAGTTTTTCATTACGGCGGAGCTATGCTCCCCTTAATTATTTGTTTATTTACTGGCTTAGCCTACTCATGCTTCTCCCCGCCGTCCTCGTACTCCTCGCTCCTGCGTATAGGCTGGTTACTAGTTTGGTGGAACTCCTTGCCCCCGTTACGCCGGAATTATTCTAACTAGTATACCAGTCCTATTGGACACTCACCACTACAGGAGAACAACAGAAGGCTAACATCTATGTTAACCACTCCGGTATCCGCCGGCGTTCAATATCACTTACTGGACTTAGTCCTGTTAGTCAGTGTTGATACTCATGTATCTGTTCACTTACAGGCCACTCATTGCCAGGAATCTGGCTGTAACGCTGTCCTACAGGACCCCTGTGGGCACGAGGTCTGCCAGACCCACGCCATCTGCGTCATCCACTACGGGGACATAGCGGTCTGGCACCATGAAGCCAGTTCCATTTGTTATGATCTTGTAGATCAGTTTACCTCCGGTTTAAGTATATGCCGGAGTACAATTGTTATATATTTTTTTACTATACAGGTACAGTCCTAATAAGTGATATAACAAGTGATGTATTACTCATATAGTTCGTCATATAATTTTAAGCTCCCATAGCCTAGGGCTTACAATAACCCTCTCTTTCAGGCTGCTGCTGTCAAGGACGCTGCATCAACCACCCTGAAAGCCTGGGTCGGCGGATTTGGGAAGAATGTTACCAAGGGGCAACCATACATCCTCGACAAGAATATGGCTGTCCGTATCTTCCCCGGCGGAAAGTGTACCTGCTACGTCGACCCGGCAGCGGCGGCCCCGTACATTGCCACCATTCAACATCAGGTGGCTCAGGCACTAGCAGACCCGGGGAACTCAGAAATCACAGACGACGTGGCAACGCTAAATTTGGACCTCGAACCGATGGCGGTAGGTGAAGCAGGTAGTATGCTAGATGAGGCAAGTTTGTTGGGGGCTCAAGGGCTTCCCTTGGGTCCGTCTGGATCTACTTCCCCTATCCCTTCTACTGCTTCTTTACAAGGTTTTTCAGAGAGTGAACTTTCGGTCAGGGCGAAGTCCACTCAAGCTATCCCTAAGGTGAAAGGGAAGCGTGAGATTAAAACCCTGGAGAAGACGGTGTTTATAAAGACTACGTCTACCGTCTCATAAGTCTGCGGCTCACCATCCCGGAGCAGAGAAGTCGCAGAGAAGTCGAAGTCTACCTCTTCGCACTCCAAAGGATCCAGAGGCAAGTCCTCGAGGGACAAGGATCAGCTACTTGCGGATCCTGAGCCTTCGACCTCTACGGGGACACGCCCCAAGACTCCTGCCGTGATCAAGGAACCTAGCCCCTTCGACACGGAAGCATTTACTGCAAGTATCATGCAGCAAATAGGGAACTTTGTCGGGAACCTAGTTCAGGACAAGTTCGAACAGATGTTGACTCACATCTCTTCTTCTTTTGAGGAGTCAGGCCAGTCGATCCGACACATTTCGGAAAGACTGACCAACCAGGAGAACCTGATGGCAGGTCTCCAAGAGAACCCTTCAGCAGTTCTCCCACAGCCCAGTATGGCGATGCAAGCCATGCCGGACTACAACACCCTCCCTCCTTATACGGCGAGCAACCCATGGAGGGTCTCATCTTATGCCCCCTTTAAGGACGGAATGCTAACGTTGGGGGACTGTGGTACTCGAAGGCTTGAGGACTTCGAGTTCCACCCTGCTGACCTGCAGCCCCCCTTCATTGGTTACGCCCGTCTCACGGAGACAGCGATGAGGAGGACAGAATACCCAAGGAGACTGTCATTTTCACCCAAGATAAGGCTCAGAGAGATTGGCTGAGGAACTTAGAGGACTGGGATTGCACCAATACAAAGATGCAAGCCTTTAAGAGTCCCTTTACTATCTTTGTGGTGGACGGAGAAACCCCCATTCCGTTTACCACAAAGGTGGCAGAGTTAACTCCGAGAAACGGAGCCCACATCTCTTCTCCTCCCAGGCACTGAAGATCTTTGGGCAGATCTCCCAGCTACCTTTACAGTAGGGAAACTCAAGCCAGATTGTGCAATAACACAATTTAGCGAAAGGCTTCCCAGGCTCCCAGACAATCTCATACAGGCTGAATTTGATGCTAGGACCAGGCTAGGAAGGTCCCTAAATACCCTGGTGATGACAGAGGTTTTGCCCGTAACTTACGGCAATGATGAACCCCTTTTCAAACTGATTGCTAAGTCACAGACACACACGGTGCAATGTGATCTTTATGACTTCGCGATTGCAAGACGCAATTGCAGGAAACACGTCCTGCAAGAGGCTACCATTCGCCACGAACCGAATAAGTTGCTCGCAGCTTCCATCTGGGGTGCTGATCTTTTTCCGGAGTTGATAGTCAACTCGGTTCAGCACGAGGCAACAAGACTTAATCAAAGTCTTAAGGTTCGTTGGGGACTTTCGAGCAAGAGGAAGCCTGAATCAACTTCCTCTTCTAAAAAGTTAAAACAGCCCAGGAAATTCCAACCTTTCCAGGCTACCCAACAGCAGCAGGTGGTACTGGCTTTGCCAATCTCTCAGGTGGCACAACCCTCCACTTCGAAGAGTCAGTCACAACAGTTCCTCCTATTGACTCCCTTGAGTCAGCCCTCTACATCTTACGCAGTATCACCAGCCTTTAATCCAGTTTTTGAAGGCCAAGCTTTCCAACCTTTTAACAGGTTTGGAAGAGGCAGTAGGGCTACAGGTGCATTTCACCAAAGAGGCGGCGGAAGAACACCTAGCAGAGGCAAACACTTCCGAGGAGGACGCGGGTCACGACCTGCACAAGTCAGTGAGGACCCTCAGGTAGGAGGGAGACTGTTCCTCTATCTCCACAGATGGGGTTCAGCAATTGGGCACAAAGTATTGTGTCCAAAGGACTGGTATGGAGCTGGATCAAGGGCCCTCCTCCATCCTCCTCCATCCAAGACCTTCCTTCAACGGCCAACGTTGGAATTGACGGAGTACGCTCAAGAACTTCTTCAGAAAGGAGTAGTGTCAAAAGTCAGGCATTTAAAGTTTCAAGGTCACTTGTTCAGCATGCCAAAGAAAGGCTCAACCAAACGAAGAATAATTTTAGACTTGTCCCGTCTAAACTTATTCATTCGTTGCGACAAGTTCAAAATGCTGACTATCTCGCAGGTGCGGACCTTACTTCCCCGTGGGGCCGTCACCACCTCTATCGATCTTACAGACGCATACTATCATATCCCAGTGGCAAGACACTTCCGCTTGTACCTAGGTTTCAGACTAGGGAACCAGGCATTCTCCTTCAAAGTAATGCCCTTCAGGTTGTACGTGGCCCCCAGGGTATTCATGAAGATGACGGAGTCAGTAGTTCAACAACTAAGGTCTCAGGGGATAATGGAGAATGCCGCAAAGCAACGGTCAAGGTAATACAGTTTCTGGAACATCTGGGGTTCCAAATAAACAAGACCAAGTCTAGGCTAACGCCGGACTCCCGCTTTCAATGGCTCGGCATTCAGTGGGATCTAAACTCCCATACTCTGTCAATTCTGTCGGCCAAAAGGAAAGAAATAGCCAAAGCAACAAAACAATTCCTCAAATGCAAACAAACATCAAGGAGAAACCAGGAAAGAATACTAGGTTCTCTCCAACTTGCCTCAGTGACAGACGTTCTACTGAAGGCAAAACTAAAAGACAAACTGGGTCTGGCATTCGAGAGCAAACAACAAGTCTCGGGACAGATTGTCAGCCATCCCGCCGATTCTCCGCAAAAGACTCCGTCCCTGGGCGGAGGTCAAGAATCTATCAAAATCAATTCCTCTTCAATTTCTCCCTCCAGCATTAGTTATCCACACGGATGCTTCACTAAGCGGTTGGGGAGGGTAATCTCAGTTCAAAAAAGTAAAAAGGACTTGGTCCCCTCAGTTCCGCCAGCTACACATCAATGTATTAGAAGCTATGGCAGTGTTTCTCACACTGAAGAGACTCCTACCAGCCAAGAAATCTCATATCAAGCTGGTATTAGACAGCGCAGTAGTAGTACACTGCATCAAGAGAGGAGGATCCAAACCAAGCCATGTGAATCATGTCATGATAGCCATTTTTTCACTAACAGCCGCCAAGTACAAATGGCACCTATCCTCCACTCACCTGGCGGGGGTAAGGAACGTGATAGCAGACGCCCTGTCTCGTTCAGTTCCTCTAGAATCGGAGTGGTCTCTGGACAGGCGTTCATTCCAGTGGATATGCCAAAAGGTTCCAGGACTCCAAGTGGATCTTTTCGCATCACAGTCGAACCACAAGCTCCTGTGCTATGTGGCTCCCAACCTGGACCCTCTGGCTTATGCCACAGACGCCATGGCCATAGATTGGAATCAGTGGAAGAAAGTGTACATCTTTCCTCCAGTGAATCTTCTTCTGAAGGTTCTGAACAAACTCAGGACTTTCAAGGGACAAGTTGCTCTAGTAGCCAAGATTGGCCCAAGAGCAACTGGTTCCCACTACTTCTGGAATTGGGTCTCCAACCTCAACGGATTCCCAATCCCAAGCTATCTCAACCAGTACAAACGAGGACTGTGTTCGCTTCCTCAGGAATTCTCAAAATCCTAACTTTATGGACTTCATGAAGTTCGCGGCTAAAAGAGATGCAGACATTGATCCTCAAAACACCCTTTTCCTAGAATCGGATAAAAGAGAATCGACCCTACGTCAGTATGACGCAGCTGTTAAAAAACTAGCCAATTTCCTGAGGGAAACAGAATCTCGAACCATGACTACCAACCTGGCTATCTCCTTCTTCAGATCCTTATTTGAAAAAGGTTTAGCAGCCAGTACTATTACTACCAATAAGTCAGCCCTAAAGAAAATTTTTCAATTTGGTTTTAAAATAGACTTAACAGACTCCTATTTCTCGTCTATTCCTAGAGCTTGTGCTAGGCTCAGACCAACAGAGAGACCTAGCTCAGTTTCATGGTTCTTAAATGATGTTCTCAAACTGGCTTCAGATACTGATAACGATTCATGTGGCTATATACCCCTCCTAAGGAAAACATTATTTCTTTTAAGTCTGGCCTCAGGAGCCAGGGTATCTGAACTGTCGGCCCTTTCTAGAAATTCGGGCCATATCGAATTTCTTCCATCAGGAGAAGTTCTCCTCTCTCCAGATCGAAAATTTTTGGCCAAAAATGAGGATCCGTCAATGAGGTGGGCCCCTTGGAAGACCCTTCCTCTTCCTCAAGACCCATCTTTATGTCTTTATGTCCAGTTACGACCTTACGAGTCTTATCTTTCTAGGACATCTATGGGATCCTCAGGCCCCTTATTTATAAGGGAAAAAGGTGGCACTATTTCCTTGAAAGGAATTAGGCAACAGATCTTGTACTTTATTAAACAAGCCAACCCAGATTCGTTCCCCAAAGTCCACGACATTAGGGCAGTAGCTACCTCAATCAATTATTTCCAACACATGAATTTTGATGATCTGAAATTCGCCAACAGTATTCAGACACCACTACCTGAAATCCTTAGAATCTCTCAAGTTTCCAGCAGTAGCAGCGGGAAACACAGTTTCTCCTGACCCTGCCTAAGTAGTTAAGTTGTAGATACAGATCTCCTTTCTACCTGCCTCACTAACATCCTTCCTGTAATCCTGCCACCAGGTTCTACTCTGTTTTGAGCCTTAGCTACCAAAAAGAGCTATAATTGTGATGTTTTCCTTATTTTTTTGCTAGGATTACTCACACCTGTAAATAACCTATTATATTGTCTAGTTTTAAAGTTATTGTAAGTTATCATAAGTTTACTATAAGTTACCATAAGTTAATTCAAGTATATATATATATATATATATATATATATATATATATATATATATATATATATATATATATATATATATATATCATATCTACTGTAATTATAACTTTTAGATTATACTCCTCTAATGTACTCTGTTTTTTCTTATTCCCTTCTGATATTTTAATTTACTTCAAGCTTGTGGCCATTTCTCTGGTACTATTTCACAAAGCAACACGGGCTGAGCCCAGAAAAGGGATTTTGACGAAGGAGAAATCTATTTCTGGGCAAGGGCCTGTGTCACCCAGTGAAATCCCACCCTGCTATACACCCACCCTTGGGCCCAAGCTTGATTTTCTAACTCCAAGGATGGCCGCTGGAGGCGCTCGTGCTGGCGTTGGGAGCGCTAGTAGTAGTAGTTACTGGTGTGGGCTGTGTATCAGCCCTCTCTAGCAGGGGGATTTTGTAGAAGGAGGGATCTAAATGGTAAGAGACCCGTGGTAGTGGTTTCACTTGCCCCAGAAACCATACCGACACCTTTTATATAAGGTGAGCGAGTCAGAATACTCTGACATCCCATTTCAGTTTTTTCTCTGGTAATGTTAGTAATATTTACCTTAGAAATATGTGCTAAAAAGATATTTTACTGGGTGACACGGGCCCTTGCCCAGAAATAGATTTTTCCTTCGTCAAAATCCCTTTTTAGTTTTACTTATCTGGGAATCTTTTATTACTGTTATGTTGTTTCTATATTTATGACTGTTCTAGGTTATAATAAGCACAACGTACATTTCCCAAATGTAAACAAAGAATTAGCCGCCAGTTGTACTTCGTCAGCTGAATGATCTTCATCTACAATTCACAAAGAATCATGGGATTTTTTAGTCTAGTTAAAATGTTGTATATTGAAATACCTGGTCATGCAATATATTTAATGGAAAAAAAATCTGTGAATTAAATATCATAAAATAAAAAATTACTTTAACAAGGACATGCAGGAGAGGAAGGTGAGTGAGGTAATGGTCATGATCGCAGATGATATATACGTATTATGTTTGTTAATGTAAATTTGTGTTAAGTGATTTCCCTTTCGTTGTACTTAAGTTAATTTATCGTGTTGTGTGTGAACTTAATTACGTAAGTTATTAGCCATGGGTCCCAAGAATGTTGCTGAAGTTTACTGAAAGAAGAGGATGCTTTCTATGGAGAACGAAGTTGGAGATAATCAAGAAGTGTTAAGGCGTTCTGCCATTTGTTAATGTGTTTCGTAAAGTTTAGTGTTAATGATTTCTGCCATTTTTTAATTTCATAAAGTTAAGTGTTCATGTTTTCTGCCATTTATCCTCCTCCTCTGTCACCACTTTCGGTGATCGCCTCACTCGAAAGGTAAAGTTCCACATTTTACTACATATGTATGTACGTAAAGTATTTTTGGTGTCGACCTGTGTCGGCCGATGAAAAACCCCTGAAACTCATTTTTCTAGTATAAATAAACTCTATAATATACCAGAGAAAAAGCTAACATAGTTATGCTGAGGTTACTATCCCCAGCGCGATCACCCCAAGGGTGTCGGTATAGTATAGGGGCGTTGTGTTACCACAAACCACAGGACTTCTGCCATTTAGAAGATTCCCTTCAAAATCCCTCTCTTTGGTGGGAGCTGCTACAACGAAATCCCACTACTCGTCCTCGCTCGCCACTACTACTACTACCCACGCGCCATCTTCATTCCTGTTTATAGAGCCGTGCGCTGAAGACAAGAATTTTGCTGTGCTTTTTTCCATTGTGAATTACGCAATTTACAACAATTATGAGTGCCCAATCTTCTGCTGCTCGAAGTTGAGTACCCTAATTTTGGTTTTTTATCATATTTAAGTTATATTAACCCTCTTACGCTGAAGCGGTAAAAAAAAATTGTCTCCCGTATGCCGGAGAGGTTTGAAAGTGAGCGCGGAAGCGGAAAAAATATTTTTTTCAAAAAATCACAGCGCGCTTAGTTTTCAAGATTAAGAGTTCATTTTTGGCTCCTTTTTTTGTCATTGGCTGAAGTTTAGTATGCAACCATCAGAAATGAAAAAAATTATCATTATCATATAGAAATAATGCGATATATGATCGCGCGAAAAAAAATTTCATATATAATTGTATTTAAATCGCACTGTGCGCAAAACGGTTAAAGGTAACACAAGTTACTTTTTTTTCGTTGTAATGTACACTAAATTGCGATCATTTTGGTATATAACACATTGTAAAACTATAAAAGCAACACAGAAAATATTATCACAAAATAATGCACAAATTCGTAACACGCGGACGTAAACAAAATATTTTTTTCAAAAATTCACCATTAAATCTAAATATTGTCCTAGACTATTCCAATTTCTTTCAAAATGAAGACAAATGATTGAATATTACTATACTGTAAGAGTATTAGCTTACAATTGCAGTTTTCGACCATATCTGATGAGTTAAAGTTGACCGAATGTCGAATTTTTTTATATATATTTTTTATATGGAATTATTTCGAAAATAAGAAAAGCTACAACCTTCAAATATTTTTTGTTTTATTCTACATGAAATTGTGCACATTTTCATATATAAAACTCTATGAAATGCCTAATATGAAACGGAGCAAATATTCCGAGAATGGGATGTACGCATTTCGGAGATTTGTGACGGAGAATCCGCGCGCGGAGGGAAGGAAAGATTTTTTTTTTTAAATTCACCATAAATCTAAATATTTTGCTAGAGACTTCGAATTTGTTTCAAGATGAAGATAAATGACTGAATATTACTAGACTGTAAGAGTTTTAGCTTACAATTGCGTTTTTCGACCATTTCGGTAGAGTCAAAGTTGACCGAACATGGTTTTTTTTCTATTTATCGTGATTTATATGCAAATATTTCAAAAATGAGAAAAGCTACAACCTTCAATTATTTTAGTTGTATTTTACATGAAATTGCGCACATTTTCATATATAAAACTTCATGTAACGGCTAATTTAAAATGGTGCAAACATTACCACAATCGCACGTATGATTTTTTCGGAAGAGTTACCGCACGGACGTAAAGAAAATGTTATTTTTTTCATAAATTCACCATAAATCGAAATATTGTGCTAGAGACTTCCAATTAGTTGCAAAATTAAGGCAAATGATTGAATATTACTAAAATATAAGAGTTTTAGCTTACAATTGCGTTTTTCAATCATTTCGGTAGAGTCAAAGTTGACCCGAAGGTTGAAATTTTGGCAATTATCGTTATTTATATAAAAATATCTCAAAACTGATAAAAGCTACAATCATCAGTATTTTATTGTTGTATTCTACATAAAAATGCGCACATTTTCATATATAATACTTCATGTAACGGCTAATTTACAATGGTACAAAAATTATGTCAAAGTGACGAAATAATTTCCGAGATGTGTCACAGATACTTTTTAGTGCGGCAAGAAAGAAATTCGCGCTTGCGCGCCTGCGTAACGATTGTAAACAAAACAACACCTTGATCCGTGAACTCCCAGCATCCCCCAAGGCGCGTGATTCAAAAGTTTTAGGCTGGTAGGCCTAAAAGTATTTTTCCGCAAATTTAAAAAAAAACTTTGTAAGTCGACGTAAAATACATCCAGTCGGCACACGGGAGACAAAAAATGTTGACGTAAAATACGTCCAGTCGGCGTAAGAGGGTTAAGTATGCTATCAGTCCAGGCCCCTTAAAATACGAGTTGAGAGTGTCGTTGGCTGAGCCGCCATTTTGAGCGTCAGCATAGCAACAACGAATTACGCACGGCATATGTAAAATTATATACATAGGCTTAGTTTTGCTTATAAGATGATTAAAATGTGATATTTCTGTTAGAACGGATATTAGTTACATTTCATAATAATATGGCTTATATATTGATACGACAAGATCTCGGTGCTTGTGAGCCATTCTCAAACCTAGGCTAGTCTTATAATGGTAACCATATTTGATCCTTAAACCGGATACATGGTTAAATTATCCCTAGTTAGCTTAAATTGATAAGCTTAATAAGCTTAAATGCATGTTTTTTCTCGTTATAACGAGCTAGGTCTATAAATGACTTTGCTGATACGATCGGGGGAAAAGTGCCCATTACGAATGGGAATTTAAGTGATACTATGGACTACGTAGATTAGTACTAGATATTAAGAGATAATACCTGGATAACCTCCTGACCGGGTTGGACCACTTCGATCGCGACGAGCCACGGCCAGTCAGTGAAAGATCTAGGCTACGTAGCCTAAGAGTGGATCCACTTTAGATCAGGGGTAGAGCCAAGCAACATAAACTATTGCTTACAAACCTCTAATCTCATAAATTGAATAAAAGATATTATTTCGATAATATATCTATTATATTATCTCTGGAGCCTCAGCGAACAGAGAATACTTTTATAGGAATGATTAGGGGCAGGGTAAAACAATAATAGTATTCGAAGTTCGGCATTGCCGGAATTCAGACTGAATTATTCCTAGCTTCGGCAATTACGGAGGTACGCCATGTCTTTTTTCCGACATCGACGAAGTTTGGTGTTTTATTACAAGCATGCCTCTGAACGGAATTTTCAGTTTACACTATTACACTTTAAACTTATACATATCAGTACGGAATATTTCGGGAACGAAATATTCCGCCGACACTCCATAAAACTTACGAGTTTTATGACCTAGTTACTTATAATTACTATTCAGTCGACCACGGAATATTTCGGCAACGAAATATTTCTCGGACAAATATAACCAACGAAATATTTTGCCAATATAATAAAATGCATGATTTTTCCAATATAATAAAATGCATGATTTTTCCAATATAATGAAATGCGTGATTTTTCTAGAAATACCAGTCAGCATGCCTAAGACGGAATATTTCGGCAAAGAAATATTTCGTCAACAATTTAGCAACAAACCATCAAAGGGAAGAACACTCATTGAGTTTTTTCACATTACAGGTGGTCCGTTGCCAGGCTGAGGGATGCCACGCATCATTGGGGAACTCGTACGGCCATGTAGTGTGCCGTTCGCACGCCAATTGTGCAGTACCTTTGGACAACTACGTGGTCTGGCACCCAGACGCCTATACCGTCTGTTATGAGCTAGCCTCAATTATGACTGATGAACAGGTAAGGACTTTCCGAAATTGTCTTACTTATATTAAGGAATATAGTAATATAAATTCACGACATGTGGAATAAATTATAGATATTTTGATAGGATCGCAAGGAATAGAAGTGAGTAAGAAAAAGTGAAAGTGGAAATGGCAACTCTCCGACTGGCAACCCCAATGTGGTGACTCTCGTGAGCGCGAGGTCAGCAATTGTCCCTTTTCAAGGTCGGGTCAATGGGTTCCTGCCTCAAAATGTTGAGGCATGGATCTCATCTGTAGACGCTCATTTAAATGCAAAAATCATCACAGACCCACCGCAGCCTACAATTACAGGAGGCCAAAAGCTTCATAGACATTTGCTAAAGGAAAGACGCAAGTGCTTATCTAAAGGGGGGTTTCTTTCCAGAGGCGCTGACATGGGACGAGTTCAAAATCAGATTACGTGCCGTGTTGGGGGTGTGAAGAGGCTTTAGATGTAGTATTGGCATTGAGAAATTACCTTAACCAAGCCTCCATGACTCAGCTTAATGTTGTCGAGCGGCGGCGCTAATTGCCGACCGGCAATATGAATATCAAGTTAGTTTAAGTAACTCCGGTGGTTACGAGTGCCAAAATCAACGTGAAAGATTTTATCCGTTTGATCTACCTTACGAGTATCACTGCAATGTTGCCTGAAGCGTTAGTGCGGTGTTTTTGACAAAAAATTGCAGCCCAACAAAACGTACGGAATTAGATGTGTATAAACAAATCAAAAAACACATGTCTAAATGTACCGACCTAGATCCTTTCGCCTCATTCAAGTTTTTGCAAAAAATGAGAACAAGCCACAACAAGTAAACGTGGTACATAATAATAATCAAGTTGCAGGGATGGTTTTTGTTATAACTGTAAACGACCAGGTCACATGATTTCAGACTGTCGGACGCGTTTTTGTTCAATACATAATAGTTCCACTCATTCATATAACCGTTGCTACTCGAGGAATCAACAGCAGAATGCTACAAACAACGCACCAGTTGCCAGTGCAAATAAAAAGAAGAGTCCTCAGTACTATAAAAAGAAAACAAGCGAACGTAAATGCTACACAAACAGCAGAAACAAACAAATCGTGCTTCAGGTACCTCTGTTCCTGGGCCGTCTAGCCAGAACTTGCAAGGGCAAGCGAATTTTCAAGGTGTGATAAACAAAACAAATACCACGTAGTTCACTCCAAGGGGGGAGAGGGCGATGTTGGGTCATCAATATCAACATCTTTTGTATCAAATAATCAGTTTAATCATTTATCAGATCATGTGAGGCAATTGATTTTCCTATGAAACACACGGCCGAATCCAAAAAATCTGTGCAGGTTCCGTAGATTTGCAACAAATTCATGCAATTATTAGTCAAAACGAGTTGCGACCAACCTTAACATGCAGTAAATTTGGACCATAAGTCTTCACTTTGTTCTTTGATTCTGGTAGTCCACGTAATATGGATTTAAGGACTCATCATTTACTCTCTTCAAATTTCCCTATAGAGAAGTCCGGAATAAGGCTCTCAGGCATAGGGAATAATGAATTAAATGTGGTAGGAGTAACTTAAGTACAGTACAAGGTCGGTAAGCGCACGTTTTTGCTGATACCTTTATCGTTGTACAAAACATTCATATGTATCCCGCAGTAATTATCGGATACCCGTCTATGGGCACTCAAATATTATCTTAGCACCTGCAAAACACGGCGTGTATATCAAAGGGAAATTCTATAAGTCTTCTAATACCCTAAAATCAGTTTTAGATAATAAAGAGACAGACAGAGTTGTCACTTACATTGAAGAACCAATCACCTGTCTCATGAACCAAGAATAATACAGGCAACCCAACAGAACTCTCGCTCACCCGTAATATCAGCTTGCACGCAAACTCTCAGCCTAACGTAACTTCGAACATATTAGTGCGTAAAGAGAACCTTGCCAGGATCTGAAACTTTAATCCTTTCCGAAACTCTGAAAAACACACGGATTATCCGTCACACAAGCCATGTTTATACAGTCCGGCTCACAAAAACAACAAGGTCACATCGAAAGTCTGTAATCATCTGAATACCACTTTAGTAATCACAAAAATTAAACATTCCTTTGGATGCGGAAGTTTATAAAACATCGCAATTCTTACCGTAGCGGAGATCCAAATCACGCTCAATCAGTTGCGGATGAATCCCTTTTGCAATCTATAAAGAACAAAATCAATAAGGACATTCAAGAAGAAGAAATTCAGCAGAAATTTTTGAATCTTTTAACTAAATATTTCCATGATGTTTTTTGTTTTTCCACTCCGGATGGAACCTTAGGAAAAACGGATGTCATCGAGCATCAAATAAGGCTCAAGGACAAACAGAAAGTAATCTATGTACCTTCGTACCGACTTCCTATGAAATTTCAGAATGAGATAACAGAGGAAGTAGGTAAAATGCTAAAAGAAGGAGTCATTAGGAAATCAAACAGCCCTTATAATTTTCCGTTAATAGTAGTACCGAAAAAAGATCGAACTTGGCGGATATGCGTCGATTTTCGTCGTTTAAATGAAGAAACAATCCCTGACAGATTCCCCAGTACCATGTACTGATGATATCCTAGCTCTACTAGGTCAGAACAAATATTTTCACCAGCTTAGACCTACTAAAGGGATTTCATCAGATTCCGTTGGACAAGAGAGTATCCCATACACTAGCCTTCAGCACAGCCAGGGGACATTATGAATTTTTGCGTATGCCTTTGGTTTACGTTATGCTCCCATAACTTTTCACTCGTATGATAAACATTGTGTTTGGAGACTTGTTAGGAGATATCCTACATGCCTACATGGAAACGACTAGTAATCTTTTTCCAAAAAAAAAAACACATTAGAAGAAAAACATTTTAACGTAAATTAGAGTTAGTGCTACAAAGACTAAGGCAGCATAATTAAGGGTAAAGATAAGTAAGTGTGAATTTTTTAAAAACGGAACTAGTCTATTTAGGTTTCACGGTTCTAGTGAAGGTCTTAAAGTCGTCCATGATAAGGTGTCGGCTATTCCGTAAACTTTCGATTACCTACTAACGTCAAGGGAATACAGCAATTTTAGGCTGTAGTGGCTATTATCGCCGCTTTATACGCAAATACTCAATCATAGCCGCTCCCCTAACCGATCTTATAAATAAAAAAGGGCGTAGATTTCATATGGTCTGAAATTCATCAACAGGCGTTCGATAAATTGAAAGATGAACTGTGTAGTTCTCCTATCTTGAAATTTCCTGACTTCGGTAAGGAATTTTTCATAGCAACAGACGCCTCAGACCTAGGAGTAGGTGGGGTATTGCTTCAACAATATGATAAACAGTTTTTCCCTATAGCTTTTTATTCACGTAAACTGAGACCCTCCGAAAGTAAATATGCAGTAATAGACAAGGAAGGGCTCGCTATTGTTAATTCACTCGTTGCATTTTAAATTCATAATATACGGTTATCCCGTCAAGGTTCTCAACTGATCATAAGACCCCTAACCGACTTCTTTAAAGGCTTTAGTCACAGCCCTAAGCGAACTCGGTGGCACATGATCATCCAGGACTTGGCGCGAGGATCGGGTATTTACCTGGGAAAGCAAAATATCATTGCTGACGCATTATCACGCAACCCTCTTCATCTTGTACCGAGCCATTAGCTGAATTAATAGATATCTCAACCTCCACGCCCATTGTTAAAACTATATCTGAACAGGAAGATCTGGGCTGGAGTGCTGAACTATTACAGACAGAACAAAGAAAAGATCCGCAAATAGAAAAAATCATCATTGCGTTAAACGGAAATCCGAAGGAAAAGGAATACATAAAGTATAAGCAGCAGAATTATATCATAAAGGATAATATCCTGTGTAGATCCGTGACGAGGAAAACCCGCAACACACCGCAGTTGAATAACAACCAGGTGGGTGGTACCTATCTCACTCATACCCACTGTCTTAAAATGGTTGCATGAAAATCCACTGCATGGACACCCGGGTTATTCCTTAATGTCACAGAAAGCCAAATCCTTATTTTATTGGCATACGATGCTTACAGATATAAAAAAGCACATAGCAAATTGTCGCACTTGTCAAGAATACAAAGGGCACACGAAGACACCCTGTCAGCCTAGGGCTTACCCCGTGCCAAATCAACCCTTTGAAAGAGTACATTTAGATTTATTAACAGGGTTTTACGAGTCAGACAGAGGAAATAAGCACCTCCTAGTAATTATAGATGCTTTGACTCGATATACAGAACTTATAGCGCTTAAAACAAAAACCGCGGTCGAGTGCGCTAGGAAGTTTACGAGTGCTACATTTGTAAACATAGAATTCCACACATCATTTATATTAGAATCGGGGCGGGGAGTCAATAATCAGTTCCTAACCCTTGTGCGAATCCTTTGTATAAAGAAAAATAAAACCATTTCCTCACCAGAGTCTAATGGGCTAGTGGAAAGGGCAAATCGTAAGGTTTTAAAACATTTTAAGGGTCACCTTAGGGGGGGCAGACCCCAACTGGGACATTGCCATACCTGCGGTACTAAGCACACTTAATCACTCGTATCATGTGTCTATTAAAATGACACCGCACGAGGCACATAAGTTACTCCTACCACATTTAATTCATTATTCCCTATGCCTGGGAGCCTTATTCCGGACTTCTCTATAGGGAAATTTGAAAAGAGTAAATGATGAGTCCTTAAATCCATGATATTACGTGGAACTACCAGAATCAAAGAACAAGTGAATGACTTATTGTCCAAATTTTATGCTGTAAGGTTGGTCGCAACTCATTTTGACTATAGTTGCATGAATTTGTTGCAAATCTACGGGAACCTGCACAGATTTTTTTGGATTCGGCCGTGTGTTTCATAGGAAATCAATTGCCTCACAATGATCTGATAAATGATTAAACTGATTATTTGATACAAAAGATGTTGATATTGATGACCCAACATCGCCCTCTCTTCCCCCCTTGGAGTGAACTACGTGGTATTTGTTTTGTTTATCACACCTTGAAAAATTCGCTTGCCCTGCAAGTTCTGGCTAGACGGCCCAGGAACAGAGGTACCTGAAGCACGATTTGTTTGTTTCTGCTGTTGTGTAGCATTTACGTTCGCTTGTTTCTTTTTATAGTACTGAGGACTCTTCTTTTTATTTGCACTGGCAACTGGGTGCGTGTTTGTAGCATTCTGCTGTTGATTCCTCGAGTAGCAACGGTTATATGAATGAGTGGAACTATTATGTATTGAACAAAAACGCGTCCGACAGTCTGAAATCATGTGACCTGGTCGTTTACAGTTATAACAAACCATCCCTGCAACTTGATTATTATTATGTACCACGTTTACTTGTTGTGGCTTGTTCTCATTTTTTGCAAAAACTTGAATGAGCGAAGGATCTAGGTCGGTACAAAATTTAGACATGTGTTTTTTGATTTGTTTATACACATCTAATTCCGTACTGTTGGGCTGCAATTTTTTGTCAAAACAAAAACCCGCACTAACGCTTCAGGCAACATTGCAGTGATACTCGTAAGGTAGATCAAACGGATAAAATCTTTCACGTTGATTTTGGCACTCGTAACCCACCCGGAGTTACTTAAACTAACTTGATATTCATTTAGCCGGTCGGCAATTAGCGCCGCCCGCTCGACAACATTAAGCTGAGTCATGGAGGGCTTGGTTAAGGATATTTCTCAATGCCAATACTACATCTAAAGCCTCTTCACCCCCATACACGGCACGTAATCTGATTTTGAACTCGTCCCATGTCAGCGCCTCTTGGAAAGAAACCCCCCCTTAGATAAGCACTTGCGTCTCCTTTAGCAAAGTCTATGAAGCTTTTGGCCACCTGTAATTGTACTGCTGGGTCTGTGATGCTTTTTGCATTTAAATGAGCGTCTACAGATGAGATCCATTGCCCTCAACATTTTGAGGGCAAGGGAAACCCATTGAACCCGAACCTTGGAAAAGGGACAATTGCTGACCTCGCGCTCACGAGAGTCACCACATGGGGTTGCCAGTCGGAGGAGTTGCCATTTCCACTTCACTTTTTCTTATCACTTCTATTCTTGCGATCCTATCAAAATATCTATAAGAGTACACTCGCCAACTACGTAAACGCATATGCAATGTACTGTATAAATGTGTTATAATAATAGGAAAATCCCCCAAAAGATACAAAAATACAGATAATTTGATAAAATATTATACGGAGAATTCCTGCAAGAAACGATTAGCAACAACGAGAAGAGAAAAAAAAATAATCTGCTGGGCGAGAACTCGTAGTTGAAGATTGATTCTGTAATGAAGGAAGATTAAGATGGCGAACAACTCACCCCCAGAATACTGGACGATCGACTCCTGATGAACAACACTTCACTGAGGAAGAACCTGAATAGATAAAATGGTACTTAGCTCCAGATTATATGGTGAAGGATTGTTGACATGGGATGACGTCTCAGTTCCTGTCTAAGTCTCGCGTCGGAAGTCGTGATGACGTCACGGTCTTCTCTCGGTGCACGATGCATGAAGAAGTCCAAGATTGATGACGTCACAGCCTCCTCCTTGCATTACTTCCTCTTGCTCTACTCTCTGTCGGTCCTTTGCTCGTGATCGCGTGATGTTTCCTTTGTTTGTTTCTTCTTTCTGTTGATGTTCGATGCTGCTCTCGTCCGGTGTAGATTCTCGAAGATAAGTGACAACAGTCACTCAAACGTCGGTGTTGATGCTTGTATTCTTCTCGATGAAGGACATATCTTCGTCTCATAAAATGTTGCGTTGATTGAAGATCCTGTTTCCTCTGTTTAGTTTTGATGTCGAAGGTGGAAGTTGGGTTCTTGTAGACCTGTCGGTCGGCTGATATGGGTCTTGTTAATTTTATTCTTCGTCATTCGCTGCCACCAGTCTAAGTCCCTTCGCTTTTGCGAAAGACTTTTTTTTAGTTCTCCTTACGACTGTCATTCGTAAGTATTTCGGGTTCCTCCCATCTCCTTGTGATATTTTAGTAGAGTGGTTCTTCTTAACTAAAGGAGAGGATTCAAACAGATAAGTTGAACAGATATAACAACTTTATTCTGTAACTCCATACTAGGAGATGCAGCTCGGTCGGGAGACCGATATGTTTGAAGGTTGGCACGGAACTGCCATTCTAAAGCATCACGTCGATAGCGGAACATTAGCTATCTCAGCGATTCATATAAAAACATACGTAGTCCGCCGGCTCGGAAGTTACAAGTTTCCGGCGTAGGTTAACAGGTCAACCGCTTCCCATGGAAGTTGTTGTGCAAAGTTATCATTAATATAAAATGCTGATAATGTACAGAGCTAAATCAGGCTACTGCAGACAGCGCATAGCGTAATACTAGAATCTGCCCTTTGGTCACGTAGGACCCTCCCTAATGCCATGGACCTCAGGACCCCCACCCCCCCACCCCCCCCCCCCACCCCCTGGCATGGGTTTTTAATTTACAGAATACCTCGTAATCTGAAATAATGTATATATTACAAATATACCATCTGTTGTTCCCCTTCCTTCATAAATCCCATCTGCTCTTTACCTATTTGTACTTCTTCTCTCAGTCTAGCATCTATCATTCTTTCCAGTATCTTCAAAGTGTGGGACATCAATTTAATGCCCCTATAATTACCACTCTCTTGGACATCGCCTTTCCCTTTAAAAATTGGGATCAATATACTCCCACGCCACTCATTTGGTATCTTTTCCTGTTCAAGGATCTTTATCATAAGATTCGTACAGTATATCCACTTACCGTTCATCTCCTAATGCTTTCCCATGCCTCCAACCGGGATCATGTCTGGTCCGGTTGCCTTCCCATTCTTCATCTTCTTCAGTGCATTTAGTACCTCTTGCCTAGAAAACCTCATTACCATGCCAATGTTCACTTGCCCATCCTCTCTTATTAGTCTATTATTTTCTTCATTTAACAACTGTTCGAAATATTCTTTCCATCTCTTCACAATGTCTTCCTCCTTTCTAAGCACTACACCCTCTTTATCCTTTATTTGTTTGATATGTGTTATATCTTTGGTGCTCTTATTTCTAGCCTTTGATAGCTTGATCATCTTCTTTAATCCTTCCTTTGTCCCCAGCTCATTATACACATCATCATACGACTTTGCTTTAGCTTGGGCTACCACCTTTTTCACCACCTTGTTTTTCTCTCTGTACCTATTTCTGTCTTCCACTGACTGTGACTCTTCCCATCTTTTCTTCTTTGCCTTTCCTCTTATCTTTTACTACTTTCTCAATGTCTTCATCCCACCACCAACTCTCCTTTTCTTCCCATATGATACCAGATGTCTCTCCTAGCAGCTCCTTTCCATGCCTTCTTATTACTGCTGCATTTCGTGCCCACCATTCTTGAAACATCTTCAATCCCTATATCAATATCCTCCAAAACCCTCCTCTTAAACTCTCTCTTCTTATCCCCTTCCTTCTGTAATTCGTACCATTTAATTTTCCTTATCCCTTTAGCTTTGGTTTTTCTTTCCCTTTTCAACTTCAAGTCCATACATAGCAGCCTGTGTTGGGGGGCTACATGGTCGCCTGGAATAACTTTGCAGTTCTTGACCTCCACCAGATTTATCCTTTTATACAAGAAATAGTCTATCTGGGAGAATCTTCCCCCACTCCTATATGTTATTAGGTGTTCCCTTTTCTTCTCAAAGAATGTGTTTACTATTGCCATGTCGAATGACACAACAAAGTCCACTACACTCTCTCCTTCTGGGTTTCTCTCCCCAATTCCATGGCCCCCATGCACCCGCCCAATCGCCTCATTTTCACTTCCGACATGGCCATTCAAATCTGCCCCAACTATCACCCTCTCATGTTCTTCCAGTTCTTGCATTATTCCATCCATGTCTCTCCAGAAATTTCCCTTCTCTTCTTCTGTGCAACCAACTTGTGGTGCATATGCGCTTATAATATTCAGAATCTCTCCTCCATAACATATCTTCAATCTGATGATACGGTCATTCTTTCTATGCACTTCTATTACCGAGTTCTTTAGTTCACTAGACAGTACTATGCCAACTCCATTTCTACCTTGTTTATTTGCTCCACTATAATATAGCTTATATCCATCTCCCAACTCTTTAGCTTTATTTCCTTTCCATCGAAATTTTTATATATATATATATTTTTTTATATGCAGATATTTCGGAGATGGAAAAAGCTACAACCTTCAATTATTTTTTATTGTATTCTTCATGAATTTGCGCACATTTTGATATATGAAACTCTATAAAAAGGCTAATATGAAAAGAAGCAAATATTAGGATAATGCGATGTACGTATTTCGCAGACTTGTGGCCGCGAATAGGCGCGCGGAGTGAAGGTAAATATATTTTTCAAAAATTCACCATAAATCACAATATTGTTTTAGAGACTTCAAATTTGTTTCAAAATGAAGAAAAATGACGGAATATTACTAGGCCGTAAGAGTTTTAGCTTACAATTGCGTTTTCCAACTATTTCGGTAGAGTCAAATTTGACCGAACGTGGTTTTTTTTCTATTTATCGTGATTTATATGCAAATATTTCAAAAAAAAGAGAAAAGCTACAACCTTCAATCATTTTCAGTTGTATTTTACATGAAATTGCGCACATTTTCATATATAAAACTTTATGTAACAGCTAATTTTAAATGGTGCAAACATTTCGACAATCGCACAAAAAAATTCTGATTTTTTCAGAAGAGTTACCGCGCGAACGTAAGGAAAATGTTTTTTTTTTTTTTTTTCATAAATTCATCATATATCGAAATATTGTGCTAGAGACTTCCAAGTCGTTGCAAAATGAAGGTAAATGATTGAATATTACTAGAATATAAGAGTTTTAGCTTACAATTGCGTTTTTCAACCATTTCGGTAGAGTCAAAGTTGACCGAAAGTTGAAATTTTTGCACTTAACGTTATTTATATGAAAATATTTCGAAACTGATAAAAACTACAACCATGGATTGTTTTTTGTTGTATTGTGCATGAAATTGCGCACATTTCCATATATAAAAATTTATGTAACGGCAAATTTAAAAGGGTGCAAACATTAGGACAATCGCACGAAAAAATTTATCGGAAGAGTTATCGCACGAACGTGAGGAAAATGTTTTTTCATAAATTCACCATAAATCGAAATATTGTGCTAGAGACGTCCAATTTGTTGCAAAATGAAGGCAAATGATTGAATATTACTATAATATAATAATTTTAGCTTACAATTGCGTTTCTCGACCATTTCTGTAGAGTCAAAGTTGACCAAAGGTTGAAATTTTTGCACTTATCGTTATTTATATGAAAATATTTCAAAACTGATAAAAGCTACAATCATGAGTATTTTTTTTTTTGTATTTTACATGAAATTGCGCACATTTTCATATATAATACTTCATGTAAAGGATAATTTAAAATGGTGCAAAAATTATGTCAAAGTGACGAAATAATTTCCGAGATGTGTCACTGATACTTTTTAGTGCGATAAGAAAGAAATTCGCGCTTGCGCGCCTGCGTAGCAATTGTAAACAAAACAACGCCTTGATCCGTGAACTCCCAGCATCCCCCAAGGCGCGTGATACAAAAGTTTTCGGCTGGTAGGCCTATAAGTATTTTTCCGCGAATTTTTAAAAAAACTTTTTTGAGCCGACGTATGATACGTCCAATCGGCATACTGGAGACATTTGGACTCGACGTTTAATACGTCCAATCGGCGTAAGAGGGTTAATCAGCCATGTTTTTTCTGGCCATTTAGAATTTCACCTTTACTGTGGCAATATCAAGTTTGTGATCACTATCAAGATCTGCACTTCTTTAGCTACAGAAAATTATAAGTGCTCTTTTTCTTTACTGATTCACAGCTGAATCATCTATTGGGTTTCTATTACTACAGCCTACTGATGTACTTATAAGCGAAAATGTTTCACAACACATTATTAAATAACATTTATTTTTATTTTGCTTCGACTAGGCATCCCTACCCCATTACATACTCTCTACCTTCACTTTCTAGGCACTTTTGCAACCATTACTACAACTACTATCCCCATACATATATATATATAGTTTTTTCATATACTATACCTTTCTACAGTTCTACACAAAATTTACACTGTTTCTTCAGGCCATTCATTACCTTACAGTATTCCTTGTTGTATTTCAAATTCTCATCTGATCTTCAAGGTGAACCATTTTGCTACAAACACACTGGAATATGAGGTAGCAAGTTGTAAACTTGTAACCTCATACCCCAATACGTACAGTATAAATTTTGCTAAGAACTGCAGAAAACTACATATGAAAATGAATATATATATATACATATATGTATAGTGTATATACAGTAGCATTCCCGGACATCAATGCTAATTCGTTCCAGAAGAAGCAACAAGATGCGATTTTGTCGATCTCTGAATGAATTTTTCCCATAAGAAATTACTGGAAACACAATCTGTTCTTTACCACCAGTTATTACCCTAATCTCGCCTTTTTACTCAAATCATTACATATATATTACAATTAGATAAGTTCAATACTAAATAACATACTGTATTCAATGAACTTTTTCCATTTTTATAAATATATGCTGTAGTGAAATAACTGATCTACGTACGCCCAATGCGGCCAGATTACCAATGGTTGATTGAGCACCATAAGCTAGGCTAGGCATATAGTATGTACTGTAAGGGGTAGGCATTGTTGCTAATAATAAAACATTGAAAGTCAAACCTAATTATTACAACAAATTAATAAAATATCAAACATTGAAAAACAAGCCTCATTATTACAGCAAATTAATAAAATATTAAAAATAAGCCAAATTATGTCTGTTGTTATCATAAACTTGAGAAAAATTCCTTAAGTTACATCACCAGCTAGTGGCATGCGCAGACTTAATAAACAAACTATCATACAGTCTATTGGAATACCGTTTACAATATCACTTTCAAAATATCTTTCAATATGTATATTAAATTTTTGAAAATAAAATCTACTTTAAAATAAGGGCACTTTTCATAGCCTCTCTGTGCGTTATAATGTGACATCATTATTGACAGACTAATACCCATTGGAAGTAGATCCTCATACATGTATTCCCATAAATTTGGAAAGAATCCAGATGTTAAGTATCACTGGGGAACTACTGATATCGCAAAACCCTTTAAAGTTTATTATAAAATACTATCAAGCAAATATTGTCAGTTAGTAAACAACAAGGCTTGAAGTCAAGCACAACTGGGAACTACGAATTATGAGCATCGTAAATCAAGAATGGCTGGGAATGACGAATAATGAGCTGACTGCAAAATGTATTGGCAGGCAAAAGCACTGTCTGAAACTGACAAAAACCCACATGTAGCACTTCGTTTAATACATACCGGCAGTCCCCAGTTATCGGCGATCTGGTTTTGTGGCGTAGGCCTTATAGAGCCATAACATACCTTACACACCATAAGGATGCTTATGGCGCCAATAACTGGTTATCGGCACAGTAAGTGCCATTATGGTGCCATAAATCACCGAGTTTTGGTTAACGTCAGTTTTCCCTTATCAGCACCCGCTTGGGAACGGAACTGTCCCCCCCACCCCCACACCCCATTAACCGGGGACTGCCTTTACTACCTTTACAAATAAAGTAGCTGCAATTGAAAAATGACAGAAATAGTAGTATAGTAGAAATAAATTAGCAGAAATAGTAGTAAAGTATTAGTAAAATAGTAGTAGTAGTAATAGCAGTACTAGTTTTCTTACTGAAACAGTTAGTCCTAGGTTTCATACAGAAAAAGGGTATACATTAATGAATGTGTACGGCATTGTGATGATGATGATGATAATAATAATAATAATAATAATAATAATAATAATAATAATAAAAGCAACAGCATCTCATGACCAATACATATACATACGGGGCAGTTTATTCACCCCCATTATCATCACCAAGCTATAAAAAACATACATCTCATCACGAGTAACAGGTCTCCATAGAAGTCCTTTCACCTTACACTTTCCTGTTGAATGAAAGTACGTACTCCTATGCCCGAGCATTCAATTACATCACCAAAAAAAGAAAAGAAAAATGTGCATTATGTAAGCAGGTGAATCTGGTGTGTAACCAGGAATCCCTTTGTCACCCTCCGTGAATCGGGGGGGCTGGGTCTGGGCCCACGTCACAAGATGGATCACTTATGAACCGCTAACCTTCATCGACAATAGGTTCAATGTCTTCCAAACACTCGTTGTCACTGTCATCCTCTAAAAAATTGTCACAATAATCATCATCTGATAGATTTGGCAGGTACTCAGACCCTTACTCTGCAACACTATCATCTGACATGGTGGAAAAAAATATAAAATAACTGCAATCAAAAGGGAAAAAGGTTTAGAATTCAAATCTACATGGTTTACGGACAAAATCGTGATCATCCTTCTCAGATAATAGCCTGAGCCATACTGACATGTGTTGGCCAGTACCCCTCCTAATATCCCATATGGAAATGACGTCACGATGTCCATCGGACGCTTATTGGCTAGAATGAATTGTGGGTGGAGCTTCAGCACCTCTCTCCTACACAATACTGTGTCTGGAAACCATCCAAGCTGAAGAAAACAGCTATGCTTTTCGGAAGGGATGAAAAACGTATAAGCGTACGTCATGGTCCTTTATTACTGGACTGTAAAAGACATACATGTGTACGTCCCAGTGCTGAAGGGGTTAAGGATAAGGATGGAAATGTACTGAGAAATGAGAGACATAATAAGGAGATGGAAAGAATATTTTGAGGCCTTATTGAATGAAGAAAATGAAAGATTTCTAAGATGAGATGGACAAACAAATTGTGGACCAGTCACAGAAATAACAAAAGCTGAGGTTAGAGTGGCACTGAGGAAGATGAAAAAAAGTAAGCGGTGGGACCGGGTGGCATACTTGCAGAAGCCTGGAAGGTTCTTGATGAGGAAGGAATGGACATATTGTGGCAGTTATTGAAAAAGTTTATGGAAAGTGAGATGATACCCAAAAAATGGAGAGAAAATATTTTAATCCCAATATTCAAAGAGAAAGGGGACATTCAGTATTGTGAAAATTACCAAGGAATAAAGCTCATGTCACATACACTGAAGATATTAGAAAGAATTATGGATGAAAGATTACGGCAACAAGTTTCCAACGGTAGACAGCACTAGCATTCATGAAGGGGCTCAGCACTGGATGGTATTTTTGCTCTGAGACAAATTATGGAAAAGTACAGAGAGAAGCAAAAGGTCCTGCATATGGCCTTTATAGACCTTGAGAAGGCAAACGACAGAGTACCACGTCAGGAAATGTGGAAATGTCTTAGGGAGGGAGGAGTGATGGAGAAGTATGTCAGAATGATCAGGGAGATGTATAGAAATGTAAAGGCCAGCATCAGATCTACAGTTGGAAGAACAGAAAACTTCCAAGTTGGAGTCGGGCTACATCAGGGATCTGCTCTAAGCCCAATTCTGTTTAACATTGTCTTGGATGTGTTAAAAGAGGATGTCAGGGAGGAGCCACCATGGTGTCTGCTTTATGCAGATGACATAGTCTTGGTAGCCGAGAACAAGGAAGAACTGGAGGGGAAGCTTGAATGATGGAGATATGCCTTGGAGAGTACAGGTTTAAGAATAAGCAGGAAAATGACAGAATATATGACAACCGAATTGGATGGCGACCAGCAAACAACAATCAAATTAAGCAGAGGAAACATTAAAAGGGTCCATAAATTCAAGTACTTTGGATCAGTGATTGACAATGAGGGGAACATGGAAGAGGAAATTAACAACCAGATTCAGTGTGCTTGGAACAACTGGAGGAAGGTGTCTGGTGTCATATGCGATAGGAAAGTCCCTACAAGATTAAAGGCCAGAGTGCACAAGGCAGTGGTCAGACCAGCAATGACATGGATTGGAAGCAGCACCTCTAAAGAAAACAGATGAGGATGCTTAGGTGGATGAGTGGAGTAACCAAAAAGGACACTGTTAGAAATGAACATATTAGGGGTACAGTAAAGGTCACTGAAGCATCAAAGAAAGTGCAAGAGGCAAGGTTATGATGGTATGGCCACCTGATGAGAAGAGAAGAGCAACACATGGCAAGGGAAGTGATGGACGTGAAAGTGGATGGAACATGAAGGAGAGGAAGACCTAAGACCAGGCAGAGAGATTGCATTAGAGATGATATGAGGCAGAAGGGAGTATGGGAGGAAATGACACAGGACAGAGGTAGATGCAAGAGACTCATTAAAAACAGTGACCCCGAATAGGGATAAAGCTGGGAAGAAGAAGTAAGAGACAGTGAAGATGAAGAGGACAATGATGATCCGACCCCTTCAACCCCCTCCATCCAAACGTCCAGCAAGGAAGTTAGCAAACACTCGGCCGACATCTGCCCCCATTCCATCCACATATGCCACCTTCTATGCAACAGAGAATTCTAGTGAATCACCTCTGATTAGTTCAGAAGACATATGTGATGCTATGTCCCCAGTGCCAGTGACAAACATCACCTTCAGTGCCATCTTATTGCCTTCAACAGATAGGAAGAAGGGGGGCTTCAGTGAAGATGACTTTGGAGCCACCTGTGACTCCTGTCTCTTTGCCAGCAGTCAGTGCTAACCCAGTGCCAGCAGTCAGTGCCAGCACTCACTCCCACTGAGCTGAAGAGTAGGAAGAGGTTAATAGGTCCTATTCAGGATAGTGTTGGTTCCCCCTTAGTACATTTTAATAAAGAGACTATTATGACAAGGGATGGCAGTATTTGGCATAGAAATCCATATCCAAGATAACCCAGAATTTCAGCTCCCCACATAGTGCCACTAGGATCCCTGACAGAAGAAACCAACATAAAAGAAAAGTGTAAGGGAATTGTTTGAGCTCTTCATTCCATGAGCTTGCTGCCATGACTGTCTTCACCAACGACAAGATACATGTTCTGAGGGTGAGGTATACGGATTTCTCACCCACTACAAACCTAACAAGCATCACACAACTCAAGGCCCTGGTCGGGATCCTTGTCATGTCTGGCATCAAGCAGGACAACCATGTGTCTACGCTTCAGACCTGGTCAACTTTTAATGGTTGTCCCCTTTATCGGAGTACGACGAGCAACAGAAGATTCTGTTTCCTGATGAGGGCCTTGCGGTTCGACAACACGAACCCAGAGAATGGCACTGGACAAGCTGGCACCCATCAGGACACTCTGAGATAAATTTGTTACACTTACAGCCTGCAAGACATCTATGTGCCAGGACCACATGTCACCATTGATGAGCAGCTTGTGCCTTTCAGGGGAAAATGCAGTTTCAAGAAGTATATCCCCAACAAGCCTGCAAAGTAAGTATTATGGCATTCCATTATATTATAGTGTAACTTACGAAATTTGATTTCTTTCTATTAACTTACAAAAGTAAATTAATACATTACAGTAATAACCTTCATCTGCCATTTAGGCTTCTTTCCCAAAAGAGTAAAAGAATAGGGGCTTTTGGATGCCACATAATTAGCTCGCTTATATGGGTACAATTTAAAGAATGCGGCGAACAGGAATTCAATAACAACATAAAACGTGGCCAGGCCAGTGTTGCCAAATGGGAATGCAAATTTCTTGCTAGATTTTGCTCCATAAAGTGCTAAAAAATTCACATCATACACAACAATGCCACCCAGCTAATTTAACCGATTGCTCTCTTTTTCGATTCAAACATGTTTCTAACATACACAGTGTACTTGTACATTACGTTACATGATTCCTAATAATTTTGAAACCTATTCTGTTCAATTCCTGAAAATGGTTTTGCAAGATTTTGTTCTTTTTCTTACACGATAGAGCAAACATAGTAGAATAAAAGAAATATTAAACTTAACATTACAAAGTTTTGATGTCAAAATACATATGCTACTATAGATGTATTTGAAAACAAATGCAAGTTTTCCTGCCAGATGCTGGATTGAAAATTTTCTTGCTAATTACCTCAAGAAAATGAAAGCTGGCATTAAAAATGCAAAATTGGTAACACTGGACTCAACAGATCCGTGTTAGTAGTACAAATGATAGTTATTGTATCATTAAATATATCAAAAGAAACTAAGTCGCAAAGCCTATTCTATTCATGTTTTTCTAAACACGTACCCTAAAATGAAAACTTAATTTTGTTTGTTTCATCATGCCACAAACCCCTGACAATGCAGAGTACGTATGATCATTCTAAACTATTATTTACTACCAGAATAATAATGATATTGTGTATTGAAAATGAATGTTACATATATTCCCAAACATTATTACTACCATGACTAGCACCTATTACAATTTCTAAAGATAATCTTGCTGTGAACGCTACCATAATTCAATTTTCATATATGTACGTACATTTTGTCAGCTGGCTGGCTTCGCATAAATAAAAGTTGATTTCACCGACATGAAATTATTCCATGAATATCTTTTTTATTATGAAGATATGACGTTAATATAGAAGGTAAAAAATGGTTTTACGTATTTTGTTTATGCTTCGTCGCCAGAGAGAGAGAGAGAGAGAGAGAGAGAGAGAGAGAGAGAGAGAGAGAGAGAGAGAGAGAGAGACTGTTGCCTGGTTAGGTTGTAACACTGACAGATGTCCATTAGCAAAAGTTGAATAATAGTTGTGTACTAATGAGAATAATGATCATTTTAATAAAACTGTTGTTTTATTGTGTCTAATCATATTGCATGTATTATTTATTACCATATTATAGTATTATGATATGAACATAGCTATCTACCATTTGCATTCTGGTTTTGTTTACATTCTTAAATATAATCAACTGATGTCGTTTTACCAATATCATCACTGTTTTTAGTTGCCGAATGGAACTTACTGTAATTCAGAGATATGCCTATAATATATAAAGTGATTATGGTTTTATTACCTTTATTGTTGTCAGTTTAAGATCATTAATGTGAATTTGTTCAATGTTATTGGTTTGGTTATTTTTCCAATGCAACTAGGTTTAGCCTACCAATGAACGTCACACATATACCTTGAATAGGCTATTTATTATGAAGATATGCCAATAATATTTAAGGTGAGAATAGTTTTATTACCTTTATTGTCAGTTAATACATCAATGTGAAGTGAGTTGTTTCATGTATGTTGGTGATTATCGGACTGCGGCCGAGGCGTAGCCTACCGATAACCATCGCATACGCAACACGTTTGTCCCGCAATGCTGCGATTCATACCAACGATATAGCATGAGAATCCGTCCAAGAAAAAACCCGTGAATACTGATCTGCGATTAATCGATGCCCTACTGTATACACTAAAGTTCATTAATGCCAATATCAATAGTGAATAGACTAAAAAAACAAATAAATAAATAACAAACATATACTGTAGCTTTAAAAGAAGACAAGCATCAATAATAAATCCAAAAAATGTCCTGGCATCATACATCAACCCTTCTCCAAGGACCTAGGGAAAGTTGAACATGCCACTTCCATTTCCCAGTACTGGGACACTCAACCAGCAAGTGTCTTACAGTCAAGCGAGCTAAACTATCTTCATGAAAAGGTTGAAAAAATAGTCTCAAAAATTACTATAATGTTTACTGCACTGTCTATATAAAATATCTACGTAAAAAAATTAATAAAATTATCAAATACCACCAATCTACTTTTAAAATAACCTCCAAATAATTAAAGCTTATAAAAATAGTTGATTTTCTTTAAAAATTTAATTAAATTATCTATGTATATTACATTCCCCTCCCCCCCAATACCTCTCTAATGCATCTACTACCGTGTATACAGGTTGATCTTCTGACCTGATGATGATAAAAAAAAAAAAAAAAAAAAAAAAAAAAAAAAAAAAAAAAAAACTAGGATATGTTCCACAGTTAACCAACTATTGCAAGAGTTGCAACAAATACCTGTGTGATGTACATACAGCCAATACGCAATCTGGTCAGAACTACACTTGTCCTCCGATCAGGTTGGTTTGACGATTCCCATTTTTTAATATAAGGTCTAATAGTTTTTGGTTTAACATTGCCTTCTAACCTGTCCCACCAATTTTGCCATTTATCTAACATGAGGGAGTGAATTATTTCTTTAAAATCACCATGTGGAATGCTAATTTTGGTGGTATTTTGCAATCCAATGGCTTCTTTAGCTGCTGTGTCTGCCTTCTTATTGCCTAAAATCCCAACGTGGGATGGTATCCAACAGAATCTCACTTTGATATGTTTCCGCGAGTACAAGATGACCAGCCAGTCTTGCACCTCTTGTACTAAATGGTGAGAGGACATGTGCTGCTTCAACACAATTAAAATTACCCTTATATATTACGAAAGTTTCATTATATGACCCTATGTTAAAAACATGTTTCACTGCTTGAAGTATAGCATAGGTCTTCGCAGTAAAAACAGAGCAGGAAGGGGGTAATTTCTTCTTAATTAGTTTCATCAGAAATGACGGCACATCCAACTCCATAATTTGATTCTGCACCATCTGTAAATATATTATGGCCTCTGTGCTTTCTAGCATGATCTAAAAATTCCTTTAGTAATTTATTGGATTTTTCTTTCTTTCCTCCACTTATAGCACATACTTTAATGGAGGGCTTGCACAAAGGTGGTGTCCTGTGGTAAGTTACCTGTGTTTATAGGTTCTGAAATATCCAATTTCCCTGCTTTCATTTTTGCACCGTAACTTCAGTGGCTTAAGCAGGTGGGGTCTATTTGCCCCACAATCTACAGGAGTTCTTACATACTTATAGTTTGGATGATTACTTGAAGTCACTGACCTTGCTAAGAACCTACGACTTGATTCTTCTCTGTTTTGAAAGGGGAGGTAACCCTGAATCCACACACAGACTGGCTACAGGAGAAGTTCTATAGGCGCCAGTACATATGCAGTGTCCCAGGTTATGAACAATGTCTAATTTCTCTAAATCTGACAGGCATAGTCTACCTATCTAAGAGACAGCATGGTATATAATCTCAGCATAGTTTTCCTGTCTGCACCCCAATCTAAGTGTGACACCACTTTCAAGATTTTAATGATACTCTGACCCTATTGCATATGTCATTTATATGAGGGCCAAAGTAAGTTTCTTATTGAAGATGACCATGAAACTTTAATTCCTTCTCGTATGGTAGAATATTCTCATTAAAAAATAGTGTAAGGATCTCCTCTATTTTCTGTGTTCTTGTGAACCTAATAGCTTAGGTTTTATGGGATGAAAATTTAAAACTGTGTGCTCCCACCCATTTTGTGGCAGCATTTATTGCAAATATGATATTTTAATGATAAAATAAGGTTTCACATATACTTACCAAACAATTACATTAGCTGTACACTTTCTTACCTGGCAGTCGAAAATTCAAATTCCTGGCGGCGGTAGCAGCGCTGCCATCTTTTGTGTAGGTGATACAGATCCCACCCACTATCGGGAATACCTGGTACTGCTGAGCTTTTAGACTTCAATTCATTGAGCCGCAACGTCCATCTGTGGGGAGGAGGGCGGGCTCTGTTTATGTAATTGTTTGGTAAGTATATGTGAAACCTTATTTTATCATTAAAATATCATTTTCACATAAGTGACTTACCAAACAATTACATTAGCTGACTCCATATTACCCAGAAGGTGGGTATATGGACAGCTTTCTAAATAAAAATAAGTCATGTGCTCACATTATATATAGTCTGCAGTACCTTACTTTGTAGGAGAGCAGCTACAGGTAGATACTGCCTCTGGTCGGCGCTCTCATCACATGTAGGAGACGTGGCAGTGAAGCCAGGGTCGTCCTTACTAATGGTGGGATTTTTGCAATCATGGAGGTTCACTAATGATTGACAAAAAACAACAATGATTTGCCCTTGCCCTGGGCGAAAAGACCAGATAACACTACACAATACCATCACCTACACTAAAAATTATATGATATCCTTAACCAGATACTATAAGAACTGGTGGGTACTTCAGGTACATGTATGTACCCCCAGGCTTCCAATAAACACAAAACACCTCAAACTCAAGGCGAGGAGATAGTAGAGGGTAAACACCGGTTCCCCCATGCTTCCTCTCCCAACACCATTTCTGCTACTGACACCTGAAGAACTTATACAAGGTGAAAGAAGTCTCAGTTTTCTCGATTGGACAATTACAGCGTTAGCCAAAAAATTGAAGATTGCCAGTCTCTGGATGAGGATTTTCCTGCGGACTGGCTCAATCTGTTGTCCTGTGCGGACAGGGCAGCGAGACACGGTTCAGTGGAATTGGCTGCCTTATTCACTATGGGAGTACTCAAGAAGAAAGAACAGTGGTGCTCCTTCACATCTCTAGGAGTAACTACGAACCAAAAATGGGCTTTGTTATTCTTCCCCGTTCCATCTTTGTCCATTTTATCCAAATGGGCTTGAAAAGTCTTCCAACCTTGTTCATCTAAACTATGCCACTCATCCCAAGTTAATTCCTTGCTACAGCACTGACCCCTACATTAATACATTTGGAGAGCGGATCATAACATAGTTTAGCTAATCTAGTGCTGCAAAACCTAACTGAAGAAGAAATAGCATCAGGCATCTTCGTAATAACTTGTTAATGACTAGGCAGCTAACTGATGAGCAAAGAAGCCAACCAAGAAATTGTACATCACCAAAAAGAAAAAATCCACAATAGCGACGAAAGTCGACTGCGACAACAAACCACCCAGAAAACGACTAGAAGTCTAAAAGCTCAGCATTACCAAGTATTCCCGATAGTGGGCGGGATCTATATCACCTACCGCCGCCAGAAATTTGAATTTTCGACTGCCAGGTAAGAAAGCGTACAGCTAAAGTAATTGTTTCGTAAGTCACTTATGTGAAAGGAATCTTTCTGTAACTTCTACCACAGTAGACCCACTACAGTAAAGAGCAAAATCATCCACAAATAATGACCCTTGTACTCCTGTTGGAATGTGTGCCATTAAGCTATTAATGGCTATTGCAAATAGGGCGACACTCAACACGCTACCTTGCATAACACCTCCTTCCTAAACTACCTGACTTTGCATCCATATTCACAGCAGAATTAACAACCATAGTCTCTGCCCTGGATATAGTTGTTCAAAGTAGCGACACTAATTTTGTCATTTACTCGGATTCCAAAACACTTTAGAAGCTATCAAAAAATTCAATAGCTTCCATCCGTTAGTTCAAAAAGTTCAGGAATCGTTCCTCCATTTGTATTATTTGTGTAAATCTGTCTCTTTCTGTTGGGTCCCTTCACATGTGGGGATTTGCGGAAACGAGATGGCAGATAGGGAAGCGAAAGCTGCTAGTGTCTCATCAGAAACAGCCTTTAGTAAAGTGCCTCATAAAGATCTAAAAGGTCCTTTTAGGTCTTATATTTTAAGCAAATGGCAAGAAAGATGGACTTCTCCTTATCTCTCCAATAATAGAAAGTACAGAAATATTATAAATAATATATTGTCGTGGCCTTCGTCTTTCCAGTCTGATAGGCGAACAGAAATAGTTTTAAGCAGACTGAGGATTGGGCACACTTATTTGACCCATCAGTTTATTTTAGAAGGGGGGGGGGCAATCTCCCAGAGTGTGTTTGCAGTGGCGAGATGCTAACAGTGGAGCACATTCTGGTTGCTTGCCCCAGATATTTTAACCAGAGAGAGAGATATCTTAGGGGTAAATCCCTTTGTGATATTTTGGGAGATGAAGCAGATATTTCTGCTCATCTCCTTTTTAAAGTCTATGAACATTTTTAATAACATTTAATTATTTTTTATCTATCACATCATAGATATATATATTTATTAAGCATTTTCTTCATTCATTTCTTCATTAATTCATTCATTTCTCATTTGGTAACTTATATATGAACCATTTTCTTCATACACTTATTAACTCATTTATAATGTAATTTATTTACTTTCCATTATGGTGCTGAATGGCTTGATTGGCCCCAGTGCCTGGGCTTTTGCCCTAAAACTCAAACATCCATCCATCTTTCCTGCAGATATGGAGATGAAATAGCTGATCCTACCCAAACTTTCCGGTAATGGTTTGTCACACAATTCAGTATGAATAAAAACTTGTTACCTCCTATATCCCAGGCAGCTAACTTCTTTAGGATACCAGCCTTCCAAGCTTTTCCAAATAAAAGAAAACGCCAACCACTTGGTTCTGGATAGCAAAAACGTTCTGGATTTCCCGAGATAGCATTAGCAATGGATCTAAAAGTACTAAGATTTTCCTAAAGCCAAAATGCCTATTGGATAGGAGATTCTTTGATTCTAGATACCAGACCAAACAGTTATTTATCATTCTTTTAAAAATCTTGCACACACAGCTGGCCAGAGCTATTGGCCTGTAACTTTTGAGTCAGTTCTGGGTCCTTGCCAGCCTTTAGACCAGAAACTTTCTCTGATATCTTCCAAGATTCTGGCGAGAAGTTAGACATATTCTTTGGACTTGTCTAGATTAATAATTAATTTTCTACAGATGACACATGCCATGTCTGTTCAGTCTAGTTTATTGTCCAACACTACAATCATGAAATTATTCCACACACAAGCAACCTACACAAATGCTAAATTACCATACTAAGTGAATTCCTTGACCTAAAAAAGGGATTTTGACGTAAGGAAAAATCTATTTCTGGGCGATTGGTTCGTGTCGCCAGCGAAATATCCTTTAATCCATTATTTCTAAGGTAAATGTACTAACACATACCAGAGAATAAATAAAATAAAGAAAAGGTCAGTACAACTGACTCGCTCACCCTCCAAGAGGGTGTCGGTATGAACACTATGGCGTGTGAGACCACTACCACGAACCGCTTGCCAATAGAAATCTCCCACTACAAAATCCCCACTAGAGGGGAGCCGACCCACAGAGTGGGCAGCAACTACTACTACTCCATCCCATGCTGCCGACTGCTGCGCCTCTGGTGGCCATCCTGAAGTTAGCAGACAATCTTGAGCGATGGGATGGGCAGGGCGGGATTTCGCTGGCGACACGAACCAATCGCCCAGAAATAGATTTTTCCTTACGTCAAAATCCCTTTTCTGGGCTCAGTTCGTGTCGCTGCGCGAAATCGTACCAGAGAAATAGCACAAGATTGTAAAGAATAAATAAATAGACAAAAAAGGGTCTCAAATAAAAGATAACATAAATTAAAGAAATATAATTGCTACTAGATATACATATACACAATGATACAAAATAGAAATATTACTTAAAATTAACATAATGTTAATAATATTCCTTAAAAGTAAGTTAAATGTAACATATATATACAGGGCTTACATGGAATATATGTTTGAGAATAGTATCTGTGTATAGTTATTATGTACAAAGAAATCAAAGCAATTATAACAATAAACTGAATAGAACAAACTTCAATAATAATATAATAAAGGAATGTATATGACTTAGTATACAAAACCCGTAACCATTGTAAATACGATGTGTCCCCTAGCATAAAAATAAGGGGATCCCATCAAAGAGATCATTATATACAATCAAATGTGAGTGCCCCTAGCAAAAAAATAAGGGGCACCCATATACCATCAGGGGAAGAGCAGCTAAGACTCAAGGTAAACGTGGATGAACATGGCAGGTATAGACGAACTGTTGGGTGAGATAGGTAGAAAGGAGGACTGGATCTTCTACTAAAGATTAAGCAGAGTCGGGGGAAACTATGTTACCCGCCGCAACTGCTGAAAATTTCAGAGCTTCCAAGGACTTTAAGTAATGACGCTTAAATACTGTCGGCGATTTCCATCCAGTATATTTCTTCAAATCATCGAAATTCATGTGTTGGAAATAGTTAATTGAGGTGGCTACTGCCCTGACATCATGTGCTTTAGGGAAGGAGTCAGGATTGGCTTGCTTAATAAAGTACAGGATCTGCTGCCTGATGCCTTTAATAGATAAAGTACTACCTTTTTCTCTCTTAAAGAGAGGACCCGATGAGGATGATGGAGTCTGGACAGAAAGGCTCGTAAGGTTGATACTGGGCAAAGAGAAATATCTTGTGGAAGGGGTACAACCTTCCATGGTTCCCACCTCATCAAAGGGTCTTCATTCTTTGCTATAAAACTACGTTCCGGAGAAAGTAGAACTTCCCCACTGGGAAGAAACTTCAACATGATCCGGATCCCTGGATAATGCCGACAGTTCAGAAATTCTAGCTCCTGAAGCCAAGCTTAATAAAAATAGAGTTTTTCTTAAGAGCATTATAAATGAACATGTGTCATTATCTGTTTCTGAAGCCAGCTTTAGAACATCATTTGAAGAACCATGATACTGAGTAGGCCTTACAGAAGGTCTAAGTCTAGCACAAGCCTTGGGGATAGACGAGAAGTAAGAGTCTGTCAAGTCTATGCTGAATCCAAATTGGAAATCTTTTTCAAGGCTGACTTGTTTGTCGTAATAGTGCTACGCTGCTAAGCCTTTTTCAAATAAAGATCTGAAAAAGGATATAGCTGAATTGATTGTCATGATTCTAATATCTGATTCCCTCAGGAAGGTTGCTAACTTTTTGACTGCAGCATCATACTGTCTCAAAGTTGAATCTCTTTTATCAGATTCCAAGAAGAGAATATTTTGAGGATCAATATTCGCATCTCGTTTAGCCGCAAACTTCATGAAATCCATAAAGTTAGGGTTTTGAGAATTCCTGAGGAAGCGAACACAGTCTTCGTTTGCACTGACTGGGAGAGCCTGGGATTGGGAATTCGAAGAGGACGAAGACCCAATTCCAGAATGAGAGGGTACCAATTGCTCTTCGGCCAGTCTGGGGCTACTAGAGCCACTTGACCCTTGAACGTCCTGAGTTTGTTCAGCACCTTCAGGAGAAGATTCACTGGAGGGAAGACATAAATCTTCTCCCAGTTGTTCCAGTCTATGGACAGGGCGTCCGTGGCATAGGCCAGAGGGTCCAGGTTGGGGGCCACATAGCACGGGAGTTTGTGGTTCGCTTGAGATGCGAATAGAGATCCACTTCTTTAGACCTGGACCTTCTGAAGTATCCACTGGAACGAACTGTTGTCCAGTGACCATTCCGACTCCAGAGGAACTGAACGGGATAGAGCATCTGCTATGACGTTTCTCACTCCAGCTATATGGGTGGAGGAGAGGTGCCAACTGAACTTGTCCGCCAGGGAGAAGATGGCTACCATGACATGATTCAGATGACGTGACTTGGAGCCTCCTCTGTTTATACAATGGACTACCACTGCGCTGTCTAAGACTAGCTTTATGTGGAAGTTCTTTGGCGGACGTAACCTTTTTAGAGTCAAGAACACCGCCATTGCTTCCAGTACGTTTATGTGAAGCTGACGGAACTGGGGTGACCAGATTCCCTGAACCTTCTTGAACTGAGAATATCCTCCCCAACCGCTTAATGAAGCGTCCGTGTGGATGGTAATCCCCGGAGGAGGAAACTGAAGGGTTACTGATATTGACAAGTTCTTGACTTTCGACCAAGGGCGTAGACGATTCCGTAGAATCTGAGGGACTGAGGATAATTTGTCCCTGGACCTGACATTTGCTCGTGAGCGCCAGATTCTGGTTAGGTCTTTCAGTTTGGCTTTCATCAAGATGTTTGTCACTGATGCAAACTGTAGTGAGCCCAGAATCCTTTCCTGGGTTCTCCTTGAAGCAAGTTTGTGCGCTAGAAATTGCTTTACTGACTTCGCTATTTCCTTCCTTTTGGCTGATGGAATCGACAGAGTATGGGAGGATAGATTCCATTGAATGCCCAGCCACTGAAAGTTTGACTCCGGAGTGAGTCTTGATTTGGTCCTGTTTATCTTGAATCCTAGATATTCCAGGAACCGGATTACTTTCCGTGTTGCTTTGTGACATTCCTCGACTGTTGGAGCCCAAATTAGCCAATCGTCGAGATACGGCCTACCTACCATGATCCCTTGCGATCTTAGTTGTTGGACGACTACTTCCGCCAACTTCGTGAACACACCCTGGGTGCTACGTTGAGACCGAAGGGAACTACCTTGAAGGAGAATGCCTGATCCCCTATCTTGAAGCCCAGATACGGGCGAAAGTGTCTTGCAATAGGGATATGATAGTATGCGTCTGTAAGATCGATAGAGGTGGTGACGGCCCCACGGGGAAGTAAGGTCCGCACCTGCGAGATGGTGAGCATCTTGAACTTGTCGCAGCGAATGGCCAAGTTTAAACGGGACAAGTCTAAGATTACCCTTCTTTTTTGTGAGCCTTTCTTTGGAACGCTGAACAAGCGCCCTTGAAACTTTAATCTGTTGACTCTCGCTATTGCTCCTTTCTGAAGGAGGTCCTCCGCATACTCCGTCAATTCTTTGGATGGAAGTTGAAGGAAAGGTCTGGGTGGAGGCGGCTTCGCCACCCAACTCCAACCCAGGCCATTTTGGAACACAATGCTTTGTGCCCCATATTTGCTTGAATCCCCACCTGTGGCGGAAGAGAAAACAGCCTCCCTCCTACCTGGAAGTTCTCATTGATGTTGGTAGCCTCCGCGGCCTCCCGGAAGTGTTTTCCTCTATTAAGGACCTTCCTGATCCTCTCTGACGAAAGGATCGCTTACCTTTGCCTCCCCTACCAGAGCGGTCATACTGTTGAAAGGCCTGGCCTTCGAACACTTGGTTGAAGGCTGGGGAGACAGCGTAAGAGGTGGAAGGTTGAGGCTGGGGGGAAATCACATAAATAGGTTGTGATTGGGCCTTGGAGGTAGAGGGTTGGGCTGCCTGCACCAACGGAACGGCCGAAACAGGCTGGGCAAACCGTTGCTGTTTCTTCTGGTAAGGCTGGAAACGTCTGGGTTTCTTCTGGGCCTTACCCCTCACTGCTTGATCTTGGCGTCTCTTTGCAGTGAGACCCCAACGATCCTTAAGGCTTTGGTTAAGCCTTGTAGCCTCTGCCTGGACCTCCTTTACCATTGCATCTGGGAAGAGGTCTGCTCCCCAGATGTTTGATGAAAGCAACTTATTCGGTTCATGCCGAATAGTTGCTTCCTGGAGGACATGCTTCCGACAATTTGTTCTGGCTGTGGCGAACTCGAACATGTCAGACTGCACCGTTTGAGTCAGTGACTTGGTGATCAGCTTGAACAGTGGCTCGGAACCATAAGAAATGGTAGCCACCTCTGTCATGGCCATGGTGTTGAGAGACCTGGCCAGCCTAGACTTGGCATCAAACTCTGCCTGAATGAGGCTGTCTGGAAGTCTAGGTAGCTTCTCACCAAACTGCTCCATAGCACAGTCTGGTTTGAGTTTGCCCGCAGAAAAAGTGTTGGGCAAGTCTTCCCACACATCTCCGGTTTGAGGGAAGTAAAAGGAGATGTGGGTCCGCTTCCTTTAGCTGCGGTAACGACTAACCCCCGTTTTTGGGCCGCCGGAATAGTGACCGTAGCTATCTTGGTAAGGAAAGGAAGCGGAGTTCCCTCCTCCATTGTGAGAAGATCGGTGCAATGGAACTCCTTAAAACGGCTGTATTTCGTATTCGAACAGTCCATGTCCTCTAAGCACCTGAGCCATTCTCTTTGAGCCTGGTCACGTGAATAGAGGACCGTCTCTTTAGGGACCTTGTCATCTCGCGTCATAGCCGCGGCAGTGAGCCTGGCGTAGCCGATGAACGGCGGTTGGAGATCCTCCGGGTAGAACTCGAAGTCCTCAATCCTTCGAGTTCCACACTCCGGGATAGAAATAAGTCCGTCCTGGAAGGGGGCGTATGACGCTACCCTCCAGGGGTTGTTCATAGAGAACGGAGGCAGAGAGTCATGTGGTGGCAGCTGAGCAATACCTGAGCCGAAAGGTGGGGGAGTAGCTAGCGGAGCCTGGCTTAGTCCGGCGATAATGTTGTCCTGGGAGTTGATCCTATCGGACAACCGGGAGAACATCTGTTCCATACTGTTCTTGAGAGAACCCACCAAATCCCCCATGTGCTGCAACAGGCCAGCATTGTGATCCAAAGCCGGAGCTGCTGCGGAGGTGGTCGGGTAGCTCTGAACAGGAACCAAAGGAAGGGGAGAAACGGCTGACTCCGCTGGAGTATGTGATCTCTCCTTGGAGGATCTACTCCTTGATGATTTGGAGCCGGACCCAGAAGCTTTAGACCTCTCTGCTCCGGGGTTTGTAGCCGGAGTCTTGCGAGATGTTGACGCCGACGACGACTTTTTAGACGACGACGACGTCTTACTGAGGGTTTTAACTACCGTTTGTCCTTTGACCTTAGGTCTAACGGAGGCATCAGGAGAAGTATATAGGAGCTCAGCTCCTGTAAAGCCTTGGAAGGAAGAAGGAGAGTTTGCAGGAGTAGAAGATCCAGTGGCGCCCAAGGGAAGCCCTTGGGTGTCCAACGTACTCACCTCGACCAACAGGTCGTCAACACCTACCATCGGTTCAATATTTAAGTCCAGTGTCGCGACTTCCGACGAGATGTCCTGGCCTGGTTCAGTCAACGAAGCGGCAAGCTGCTGCTGAATTGCCGCCATAGTCGGGGCTGCCTCTGCTGGGTCGACGTAGCCCGTTGACTTGCCGCCGGGGAAGATCAAGACCGCCAACCTCTTTTCAAGGATGTAGGGCTGTCCCTTGGCGGCGTTCTTCCCAAAACCGCCGACCCAGGCCCGCAGGGTTGCCAGTGCGGTGTCTCTAACAGCGGGAGCTTGGAAGAGAGGGTATTTGTTAGTTTTTTAAGTTTAGACTTAAAATTAAAACTTAAGTAAAAGGTTAACTTAAATTATAGAGGATGCGAGATCCCATATAAAACCAGCTTAAGTTTAAGATAAAAGATTAAAATTAAACTTAAGAACTATAAACTTGTAGGGATTGGATAACGGAGTTGGAAATACTTACCCCGTCTAAGAGCTGGCTCACCAGATCATAGCAAATCGTGCAGGTCTCGTGAAACCAGACTTGAAGGTTCCCGTGCGGAGTCGCGCATGGAGCATGGGATCTGCAGACTTCATGCCCACAGGGGTCCTGGAGCATGGCATTACATCCCGGATGCTCACAGTTGGTGGTCTGTAAGTGAAAAGATACATGAGCATCTTAAAAGATATCACTTACAGGCTAGAGGTTAAAAGAACTCCGCTGCATGCCGGAGCGCGAAAAAATTTTGGGCATAACCCCTCCCTTATTGCCTGAATAGGCTATAACCCCGGAGAGATCCGGTGTGAGCAGGCAACGGAGGGGTGGTTTAAGACAGCTAAATTAAACTTAATATAGTTTAAATTAAATAGTAAATCTTAAACCTATACCTATTGAACGTACCGGACTAAGTCCGGTGCGTGGCGGAGTCGTTCGCGATATCCATGCGACGGAGTGGTTAGTAAAGACCAACTGTATGCCGCAGTCCGCCCGACAGGGTGAACTAGCACCTTTCCACGTGGATGCCGGAGCTCCGGTAGATAAAGAGCACCAGTAAGGTGGGAAAGGGCGAGAGGGCAAACAGACTCGAGCTAGCAACGGAGCGACGGAGCAACGCCGGAGGGGGGAAAGGCCAGTCCCCCCCCCTTAGTCATCCGAGCGTGCCGAGAAGCTAGAGAGGTCGAGTCCAGTCTGGGTCTGTCCAGCCCCCCTACTCCCTCCGCCTAGGGAGAGAGGGAGGCGAGCTCGGGTATGTGGAGCGAGGCGTGGGCAGGACCACCCATCCCCCGGCCCTATGGAAGGGTGGGAGGAAGGAAGGTGACTAGACAGGCGTCTGGCTGCTCCGTGATCACGGAGTGACCACGGAGCGGTAACATGTAGTACAATGAAACAATACAGCCTAGGATAAAACAACCGACTAATCAGAGAGATGCTATAGAGAAGCAACCGAACTGAAGAGCGGAAGTATAGTAGAACATAACCTAGGCTACGTGAAGCCAGACGCCGTACACTAACATAAGACATAATAAATCAATTCACTAAACGTAAAGAAAGAAAATAAAACAGTAGGAGAAAAAATCCAGGAGTGTACGACTAACTCGAAAGAAAGTCTGCCACTCAAAGCTAGCCGGGGCCGATACTAAGAGCTGTGGCTAGGGTCTGGATGGAAGATGCCTACGCAAGGTGAAAAGAACATGCATGCATGACATAAACCACGTAGACTGTACCCTTAACATAAAAAGGATAACTAATAATAGAGCGTAACGAAATAAGGGAAGGTTCTGGGTATGGAAGACCCAGAACGAACCCGCCACGAGGCAGAACAATGCTGCCATGCTTCCGACCTAGAGCTCGTATTTATACCTAAAAAACGGTAAAATACCTGACTCAAGGTCGGAAAAAAACCAAATAGCAATAATCACTGATTACTTAACTTAGCTGCTGCGATGGCTGTACGCTCCATGACGAATAAATCCAGAAAAAAGGGCACAAAAACACAGAGCAAAAAAGGGCACGTGTGTACGCGGTGCGCTAACTGAAAGGATGGCCACCAGAGGCGCAGCAGTCGGCAGCATGGGATGGAGTAGTAGTAGTTGCTGCCCACTCTGTGGGTCGGCTCCCCTCTAGTGGGGATTTTGTAGTGGGAGATTTCTATTGGCAAGCGGTTCGTGGTAGTGGTCTCACTCGCCATAGTGTTCATACCGACACCCTCTTGGAGGGTGAGCGAGTCAGTTGTACTGACCTTTTCTTTATTTTATTTATTCTCTGGTATGTGTTAGTACATTTACCTTAGAAATAATGGATTAAAGGATATTTCGCGCAGCGACACGAACTGAGCCCAGAAAACAAAGGATTAGCCACTTTGTTTGCTTTTTGCCCTAGAATTAGAGCTGTTTTAGCGCTTTAGAACAATTTTATTATATAGAAAAGTATGGAAACGTTCAAGTGGGAAAAAAAAGGAAATTTAAAACATCTCTGGTGTAGGGATTTGTACACATTAACTAATGCATACACTACATATGTAGTAACCCACTGATGCATAACTGTATTAGGTACTACTCTTCTCTACACGATACTAGGATTTTAGGTGGTGTAGGAGAGTCCATCAAGTTACTTTGAACATGTTTGCTATTGCTTTCGCTCATGTTTAAACCAAATATGTAATGGTCCACTGTGGCATTCTATGATACACCGTGAGAAGTGGTTAACAATTTGTGAATTACCAAATTTAAATTTTTCTTTTGTTAGATATTGACAATGAGCAAGAAAAACTTACATCATTTTAGGTCTGAGTGGCTAAAAGACCCTAAATATCAAAGCTGGTTAAGGAAGATAGATGGAGATGATAGGAAAAGCTCATTCAAGTACCTACTGCCATTGTGTATTGTCTGCCAAATTAAGTGACACTGAGAGACAGAAATACATCAAAACCAGAAAGCTGAAGAATCATTTTCCCCTCGGTGACAAATTACTCTTCAGTTTGAAAAAATAAATGATGATGTAAGAGAAAGGGAAATATGGCACTTTTCATAGCATTATGCTGTGCCTTTGAAGAAAAATAAGGATATATAATGCCTCAGTTATGACTGAACGACTTTTTATTAGCTTTTTCTTATGAATCTAGTGCTTTAGCACATTTTGGGGTTGATTCTAGAGCCATGCAAAATCTACAGTTGGCAACTCTTGGACGAAGTGTAATTTTGGGCTACGGCAGCCGTAGTGTCGGCCATCTTGAATTAGGACAATTTTGGGGCATTAGCAGTGAGCAGATCAGGTAAATTTCCTATCCTGAATAGTAGACCTAATTTCCTGTTGAATCCCGCTGAAAAATAAAATGAAGCCATTTTTTTGTCCTGACCATATTTTTTCACTTTAATTACTGGACTAAAGTGCAAGAGTTTGGCACTACGCTAAGTCAAGGCTTTGGATTTCCCGGAAACAGACAAATACAAATGTTGTTTTACTTATTTGAGAATCTTTCATTATTGTTAGGTTTCTATATTGGAAAAGTGCTAACTTTAGGGACTAGGCAAAGCTTACCATATTCTTTGGATTTCCTGACAACAAAGTCAACAAAGTAGCATGTCTTTCCACAGAGAATATAATTTTTGTTTTACTTTTCTGAGAATCTTATATTATTGTTATGTTGTTTCTACATTTATGGCTGTTCTTGGCTTTAATAAGCACAACGTACATTTCCCAAATGTAAACAGAGAATTAGCCGCCAGTTGTACTTCGTCAGCTGATTCCTTCTTCATCTACAATTCACAGAATCATGTAATTTTTTAGTCTAGTTAAAATGTTGTATATTGAAATACCTGGTCATGCAATATATTTAATGGAAAAAAAATGTGTGAATTAAAATCATAAAATAAAAAATAACTTTAACAAGGAGAGGAACGGGAGTAAGGTAATGTTGCATGATCGCAGAAGACAGAGAGGACTAATAAACAGCAACCCCATATTAGGAGCGGAAAAGCTGAAGATAAAGAAAATTTGTTCATTCACATATATTATGTTTGTTAATGTAAATTCGTGTTAGTGATTTCACTTTTGTTGTACTTTAAGTACTTTATCGTGTTGTGTGTGAACTTAATTACTTACGTTATTAGCCATGGGTCCCAAGAATGTTGAAGTTCACTGAAAGAAGAGAATTGCTTTCTGTGGAGAACGAAGTTGGAGATAATCAAGGAGTGTTAATGCTTTCTGCCATCTGTGTTTCGTAAAGTTTAGTGTTATTGATTTCTGCCATTTTTTAATGTTTCGTAAAGTTAAGTTTTCATGTTTTCTGCCATTTGTCTTCCTCCTCTTGTCACCACTTTTGGTGATCGCCTCACTCGAAAGGTAAGGTTCCACATTTTACTACATACGTATGTACGTACAGTATTTCTTGTACCATGTACACTAATACACTTTATTTACAGGTATGTAGTACATATTAGTAGTATATATGTAGTTTAAGTTAGGTACTGAATGGTCCAAATTGTTGTATTTCATTGTTTATTGGTCAATTTAGCTTTATTATGAAATCTACTGGGGTGTTTTTGTAGGGCTTTGAACGAATTGGGCAATTTACATGCAAAATGTGGTTCAAGATACAAAAAAATCAGGTTACGAAGGCCACTTCGGAAAGGATTAATTTCGTAGCCTGTATGTTTTATTATAGCTGTCAGTATCTCCATTAGGTAAAGATAGATTAAAGAATAGAAATGAATGGTTATAATGTTCGGTAGTTCAGTGGTTGAAGAGAGGTAATAGAAATGTACGCTATACTGTATGCCCGTTAAAAGTGGTTGCTTGGCATAATTTCGGCACTATGTAGTGTTAACAACAAGATTGTAAACAAGAGGTCGGAACCTTTTTTTTTATTACAGTTAATTAATAATTATTTGAAATTAGTATTATACTGATTTTCTGGGATCGACCTGTGTCTGCCGATGAAAAATCCCTGTAACTCACTTTTCTAGTATAAATAATATTCTTAATACACCAGAGAAAAAAGCTAACATGGTTAAGCTGAGTTACTACCCTCAGCGCGAACACCCAAAGGGTGTCGGTATAAGTATAGGGGCGCTGTGTTACCACAGACCACAGGACTTCTGCCATTTAGAAAGTTTCCCTCCAAAACTCCCCGTTGGTGGGAGACGTTACAAGGAAACCCACCACCAACCGTCCCTGCTCGCCACTACTACTAATACCCACGCGCTTCAATCCATTCCTGTAAGAGTCGTGCGGCTTACCGTTGCTGTATTCTCAGCACCCTTTTATTATCTGTGAATATTTTGTGCATCCGATGGAGATGAATCCCCAAGCTGCTTCTACTTCTAAGTTGAGTACTCCAATTTAGTTTTATTACAAAAAATTGTGTAATTAAGTATGCTATTGGCCTTACCCTCTCAAATATAAGTTGGGGGTGCGATCGGCTGGGCCGCCATTTCCTCGTCGGCATAGCAACAACATATTCCGCACGACATATTTTCAAATTATACATTTATAGGCTTAACTTTACTTTTAAATTATTAAAGTGCGATATTCCTATTGCAATAGGTATCGGTTACTTTTTATTTCGGTTTGGCTTATTTACTAGCAAATTTTATATTCGGTGCTCGTGAGCTATCTCGTTCCTAGGCTTCTCTAATAACCATATTTGATCCTTAACTGGATACATGGTTCTTAACCACCTTTTAGCCTAGATTTATAAGCCTAATATGCTTATTACCGGTTTTTTCTCGTCCTAGGGAGTAGTTTTTATAAACAGGCATAGTTAGCTCGGTCGAGTGTATATTTCCCATTACGTTGGGCATTTTAGGCGCTATAATATTATGCAGATTAGCCCTAGTATTAGAGATTCTCCTATGCACCCTATATTTTATTGTGGTTTTTTATTTTTATACCCTATGTAATGGTTTTGTGTGCCTAGCCTACCTGGATAACCTCCTGACCGGGTTGGACCACTTTTGATCGCAACGAGCCACGGCTACTAGCGAAAGAACCTAGGCTATATAGCCTATGATGGTATCCAACTTCAACCAGGGGTAGAGCCAGACATCACGATCCACTGCATTACCTCTTTATTATTACATAAAAATTTTATATAATGCGATTATTTCATTATCTCTGGAGCCTCGGCGTACAGAGTATAGAATTAATGAAATATTTAGAGGCAGGGTATAATCATATAGTACATGAAGTTCGGTATTGCCGGACTTCAACTGATGCATTCCTTGCTTCGGCAACTTTAGAGGTATACCATTCTAACATACTTTAGAGGTATACCATTCTAACATATAAATAGACGGGATGTTCGCATCTCCGCCATCGACGAAGTTCGGCGTATAGGATTAGGCATGCCTCTTTAAGGAATTATCAGTGTATACTATAAGAATTTTTAGTTTATAAGCCTACTATGTTAAGTCTATATTTACTCATTATTGAATTTACGTCGGTTCGGAATTTTTCTAACAAATTATTTCGCCGACATTTTTATGTAAGGATTTTCTAGTTTATCAGTTGTCGTTACGGAGTATTTCGGAGACGAAATATTCCGCCGGCATCTAGCAACAAACAAATTTTGATCATGTTATCCATACCTAGTGTTATGTTGATTATGAAGCATTCTAATGACGGAATACTTCGCCAACAATTTACACTAAAACTTACGAGTTTCTTTGGTTGTGGATGACTAATATCTTTCGCAAATTATTTCGGTAACGAAATAATTCGTTAACATTTTAACTGAGCTCTCTAGAAATGAATTACTAGATGTCTAAATAAAAGTATTTAACGACGAATTATTTCGTTGATATTTTTAACCAATGACGAAAACTCATTGAGAATTTTCACATTACAGGTGGTCCGTTGCCAGGCGGAGGGTTGCCCCGCAACACTGGTGAACCCCTTTGGCCACGTAGTTTGCCGGACCCACGCCAACTGCGCCGTCCAGCTAGAGAACTACGTGGTCTGGCATCCTGACGCGTGCACCGTGTGTAGATATTATGACTTGGTTTTACTGTCATTGGCGAAACGAGCAGGTAAGATCATTTTGATTTAACCTCGAATATTTAAAGAGTTTAGTTATAAGCTTTCTAGATAGTTTGATGGAACAACTACTATTCATACATTATTTACAGACGGACCCGACGTCGTACCAAGATGGCAGGGCGTCCCTTTGCAAGTGGGTTGGGGGGTTCGGCAAGACCATCCCGAAAGGTCAACCATACGTCCTCGACGCGGATCTTTGTGCCATGATCTTTTCGGGGGCCACACTGACAACCGCAGTGGCCAGGGACATCGCCAGACCCCTCATCGCAGCTACCAGAACAGAGACGGCTACCACCTTGGAGGAGCAGCAGGAGCTTATGGATGATGTGGCGGGGATCAACATCAACGCCGAACCCATGGTCACGGAGGAACAGGTAGGTGGGGAGGTAAGTGGAGCAACCTCCATCCCTAGTCCTTCTCCTTCCCTTGCTTCTTCCCCATCCTTTAAGGGCTTTTTGAAGCCCTTCACCAAACAAGGAATGCTGTCAGTCATTCCAAAGATCAAGAAATCTTTAAAAAGGAAGGCTACGAAGTCTGTTCCGCAAGCGGCGAAGGAGTTGTCTTCGGCTTCACAGCAGTCGACTTCATCCGTCATTGCGCCTGCTGCCACAGATCCTTCCCTTGCCCAAGGGACAGGTACATTACCGAAGGCGGCGGAACAGTTCTTCGATCCAGTGGACTTTTCAAAACAATTGCTAGCCACAGTCACTGGAGTTATCGATCAGAGGCTAAAGGCACGCCTCAGGCCAACACTGGACGTCTCCAACCAGGCTCTCTCGTCATTGACGGAGAGAATTAAGCCAATCGAGGAGATGCTCTCCGGTCTCCTTCGCTCCGGAACGCCAGCCCTATCCATGATGGTTCCGGATGCTTCAAAGCTTCCTCCCTTTGAGAACAACAACCCTTGGAGGTTGGCCCTACACGCTCCCTTCGCCGAAGGGAGGTTGACTATTGAGGGGTGCGGGTCACGACCCATCAAGGACTTTGAACTCTTCCCACCAGGGATGCAGTTCCCCTTCCCGGGCTTTGTCAGACTAGCAAAACATGCGCTAGTCAGGGTAGACAAAGTACCCAAAGAAACCGTGATCTTCCCTAGAGAGCAGGCCCAAGCTGCCTGGGTCCGGTGTCTCTCTGAGCTTAACTGTGTCAATACTAAATTGACACCACATAAAGGGAAATACACGATGTTTGTCACTCCCGAAAGGATTCCGTCACCATGCACATCTAAGGTGGCGGAGCTAACCTTGCAAGCAATCGTCGAGGACAAGCCAATGCCAGTACTGAGGGAGACAGAGCCTACATCTCTTCTGTTACCCACAGGACTGGACGCTTGGATCAACGCTCCGGCGACATTTACCGCAGGTAAATTGGAGCAGGAGTGCGCTTCAGACTTGTTTTCAGAAAGGTTGCCTAAACTCCCCGACCATATGATCAAGGCGGAGTTTGAGGCGAAGACAAGGTTAGCCAGGTCCCTGAACTCCGTCACATCGGCGGAGTTGTTGGCGACCACCTATGAAGATGAGCAGGTCTTTCATGTACTGACGAAAGATCTACTACAGGCCTTCCAGTCAGATTTGTATGACTTTGCTGTAGCAAGGAGGGCCTGTAGAAAACATGTTTTAGCTGGAACAACCATTAAACATGAACCAAATAGGCTCATCAAATCCTCCATTTGGGGAGAAACCCTCTTCCCCAAAGAGGAGATGAACAATATTCTTCATGAAGCCTCTAGGACTAACCAGAGTCTTAGAGTGAGGTGGGGCCTTCCCTTCAAGCGGCAACCTGATGCGCCTTCTCATCAGCAGCCAAAGAAGAAGGCGAGAAGATATAATCCCTACAAGGCGGCACGTCCTCACGGATATGTGCAGGCAGTGCCGTCCACTTAAAAGACAGTGGTACCACAGCAATATGTCTTGGTTCAACCTTCCTCGGAACCTCAACCTTCGACTTCATCCCAGGTTGTGGCTTCCCCAGCATTTAACCCTACATATGAGACAAGGGGTAACTTTCGCCCATATAGAGGACATGCTGGGAGTAGCCGAGCCAGAGGAGGCTCTCGACTACGAGGTGGAGCCAGAGGAAGAGGTTTCCGAGGGGGGAAAGGAGCCAGACCAGCAGCCAACCAGTGAAATCTCCCAGGTAGGGGGGAGATTGTATCATTTCAGGGCTCGATGGACCTTCAGTCCATGGGCCCACAGTATAATATCGAAAGGTCTAGGCTGGAAGTGGGAGAAGGGCCCTCCCCCTCCAGTCAGCTTCTTCCAAAAACCAACAGAGGACCTCTTAGAGTATACAAAGGATCTTCTTCAGAAACGCGCCATAAAGAGGGTGAAGAGCATAAGGTTTCAAGCACGTTTGTTCACTGTCCCAAAGAAGGACTCAAACAAAAGACGGGTAATCTTGGACTTGTCTCGGCTGAATTCCTACATTCATTGCGACAAGTTCCATATGCTGACAATCTCACAGGGGCCGTCACCACCTCTATAGATCTTACAGACGCGTACTATCGCGTCCCAATAGCCAGAAACTTCTCTCCGTACCTAGGATTCAAACTAGGCAAGAAAGCTTACTCCTTCAAAGTAATGCCCTTCGGACTCAATGTAGCACCCAGTGTTTTCACAAAACTGGGAGAATCAGTAGTTCAGGAATTGAGGAAGAAAGGAATACTATTAGTAGCCTACCTGGACGATTGGTTAATATGGGCAACCAACGAAACGGAGTGTCGAAGGTCAACGACCAAAGTACTGGAATTCCTAAAATATTTAGGGTTCCAAGTAAATATAGAGAAATCCAGACTGACTCCGGCATCTCGATTCCAATGGTTAGGAATCCAGTGGGACCTGAACAAACACACGCTATCTCTACCGACCAAGAAGGTCAAAGAAATAGTGAAAGCTACAAAATGCTTTATCAAAAACAGACGGTCATCTCGGAGGGAGCAAGAGAGGATCTTAGGCTCCCTCCAATTTGCATCAGTGACGGATGTTCTTTTAAAAGCCAGATTAAAGGATATCAATCAGGTTTGGAGGTCAAGAGCAAATCTCAGATTCAGGGACAAAGTTTCCAAGATTCCAGATGTTCTAAAAAAGATACTTCTTCCATGGACGGAGCAACGGAACCTATCCAAATCAGTTCTGTTGCAATTTCCTCCCCCATCTCTGATCATCCACACAGATGCATCACTGAATGGCTGGGGGGGATATTCCCCCCTCAGGAAAGTACAAGGAACATGGTCGGAAACCTTCCGTCAATTCCACATCAACATACTGGAAGCAATGGCGGTGTTCTTGACATTGAGAAAATTACAACCGTCCAAGAAGATCCACATTCAATTAATTTCAGACAGCTTGACAGTAGTCCATTGCATCAACAGGAGAGGTTCCAAATCCAACAAGTTGAATCATGTAATGATAGCAATATTCCTCCTAGCAGAAAAGAACCACTGGCATCTGTCAGCAGTTCATTTGGAAGGAGTGAGGAATGTAGTAGCGGATTCACTGTCCAGGATGAATCCACTAGAATCAGAATGGTCACTGGACAACAAGTCCTTTCAATGGATCACAACTCAGATCCCGGATCTCCAGGTGGATCTCTTCGCCACGGAGTCCAATCACAAGTTAGCTTGTTATGTAGCTCCCAACACAGACATCAACGCCGTTGCGATCGATGCAATGTCTCTGGACTGGAACAAATGGGAGAGAATTTATCTCTTTCCCCCAGTAAATCTTCTATTAAAAGTTCTACACAAGCTAAGATCATTCAAAGGCCAGCTAGCACTAGTAGCACCCAACTGGCCGAAGAGCAATTGGTATCCTCTTATCATGGAGATGAATCTCAAACCCCAGAAGATCCCATCTCCGAATCTAACACAGGTAGTACAAATGCAGACTGTGTCAGCTTCCTCAAGAATTCTAAGTGCCCTAACTTTATGGACTTCATGAAGTTTGCAGCACAGAGGCAAGCAAACATAGATCCATTAAATATTCTGTTTGTAGAATCAGACAAAAGAGATTCTACAATTAGGCAATATGATTCTGCATTGAAAAAATTGGCTATATTTCTAAAAGGTAACAACATTCAGAAGATGGATACCAACCTTACAATTTCTTTCTTTAGATCATTACATGAGAAAGGCTTAGCTGCCAGCACTATTACCACAATTAAATCTGCCCTAAGAAAGATTTTTCAAACAGGTTTCAATATTAATTTAGCCGACACATACTTTTCTTCTATCCCAAAAGCTTGTGCACGTTTGAGACCAACTAGCCGCCCTCAATCTATCTCATGGTTTTTGAACGATGTTCTTAAACTTGCATCAGATTTAGACAATGATAACTACCCCTTTTCAGCTCTACTGAGAAAAACACTATTTTTAGTAGCTCTGGCTTCTGGAGCTAGAATTTCAGAATTGTCAGCTCTGTCTAGAGATCCAGGACATGTCGAGTTCTTCCCATCTGGAAAAGTCTTACTTTCACCAGATAGACAATTTTTAGCAAAAAATGAGGATCCACTAAATAGATGGACTCCTTGGGAAATTCTCTCTCTTCCAGAAGATAAATCCTTATGTTCTGTTCATACACTAAAAACCTTTATGACCAGAACTTCTCAAATATCATAGGGCTCTCTTTTTAACAGAGAAAAAGGGGGCACGATTACTCTAAGAGGGATCAGGCAGCAGATACTCTATTTTATTAAACAGGCTAACCCGGATTCAGTTCCACATGTTCATGATATCCGAGCATTGCCACCTCAACTAATTATTTCCAAAACATGAAGTTTGAGGAACTTCAAAAGTACACAGGTTGGAAGTCCCAGCAGTATTTAAGCGCCACTACCTGAAGAATTTGCAGGCCCTAAAATTCTCAGCAGTGGCAGCTGGAGCTGTGGTAGTTTCTGAAGTACAAACTGACAGCTCTCCTTAAGGGGGCCGGCCGGAACCTCTATATACAGTGGTATAGGGCGAAAAATGCAAAGTCATGAAAAAATTCATGGAGCTTCATATGGCAATTGAGAATACGTATACGAAATAAAATTTCGTCAAAATTCCTCTTACTTTCGTAGTTACAAGGTAATTAGTAAACATAACTCAATAAGCCTAAAACATTCATCCGTACAAGAAAATGCAATATTTCTTGTTATCGTAAATTTTGATAATTATTGGCAAAGAAATTGTGAGAAATGGCATCTGTAGAGATTTCGTGGCTCGCAGACGCAGAAGCGAGTATCTGGTTCAACCATGAATCAGTGCGACCATAGACATCAAGTATATTACACGTTCGAGTTTCACCTCGTGACTTTCGCTTGCTTTCACGTATGTTTATGTATGTTTCGGCAAGAAAGTTCATCATGCCAATGAGGAAAAGACAAGGAAAACATCTCGCTAACATACAGACGAAGAAAAATCGCTCAAGCATTATTACAGAATATCATAATATACGCGTAGTTAGTGAAGAGAGAGGGGAGGGTTGCTAGTAACGCGCCCCTTCTTTGCCTGACAGCACACGTCACACTATGCCCAAGGCTCGTATCTTTGAGCAAAGAGATCTCCATTTATGATAAATAACATAGTTTTGGTTTTTTAATACCCAAAATGGACTATGAAATTCATAATAATCATGATTTATTAAATTGTCTTTGTAAAAAGAGAGTACATCTTCGAGTTTCACCTCTGACATTCTCTTGCATTATGTTTGTTTATCTTTGTTTCGGCAAGAATGTCATCATGCGAAAGAGGAAAATACAAGGAAAACATCTCGCTAACATACAGAAGAAGAAAATTCGCTGTAATAAGCCGAGTTAGTGAAGGGGAGAGAGGGGGTTACGTAGGAAGGAGTGCCCCATCTTGCCTCAAGCAGTGCCCCAGGCTACGATATATGAGCAAAGGGATCATCATTTATGATTAAATTATGATAAATAAAATAGTTTGGGTTTGTTTATTAATACACAAAAAGAAATATACATTCATAATAATCATTATTTATTAACATTGTCTTTATAGAAATACGAAGGAAAACTTTGAACGCCCGTATCTCAAAACTATACTTATTGACCTTCAATGTCTATCTCCTCACTTATTTTTAAAGCTATAACATTGGAATTTGGTATATAACTCAGAAAGACATTATAGAACAATCAAATAGAGCCCTTTTTTCCAATTTTTGTTTCGTCTTTTTTTTATACATTTTTTTTCTCGTGATTTATAGGGTTTATTTTTTTACCATATTGAAAAATTCATATCTAGCAAAAAAATGACTTTTAGAAAAAAAACTCTCCATTTGATTGGAGGTCTACATCAGGTCTATATATGGTAGTAATCCCAGGTCTTAATATTAAATATCAAGGGAGGAGATAGAATTTGAAAAGTGGTTATTTTCGGGATAAATCGCCCTGGCGTCACAAAACCGAAGGTCAGAGGCGAAAATCATATGCGGTTTGGAGATGTCCCAAGTCACCTTATTAAGTGGTATGAATGTCAAAGTCCTGTCGTTAAAAAACGGCATTAGCCGGCCGGCCCCCTTAAACCTTTAATTGCACCCTTTTCCTTTTCTATCTCCCTATCCTTTATCCCTTCTACCTGAATGGCTCGCTCACACTCCCCCAACATACTTTCTCCGGATCGGGCTAGACGTTGCTTGTTGACCCCGCTGCCGGATTATTGTATGCCAGTGTAAATAGGATATATATTAACTATTATAATTCTATATTATGATGCTATTATTCCTTAGTCTTAGATCATTTGTTAAGTCTAAGGTTCTGAAAGGATAATTCCCTTTATTACAGTTTTTCTATGCTCCCTTTTTTAGTATTTTAAGAATTATTATCATTATATATCTTAATATTAGTTTAAGTTATATGTTTAACTATAACAATTAAACTGGTTAAAAAAATTTTATTCCGGGTATTATTAACCCTATCGGCAGACACAGGTCGATCCCAGAAAAGGGATTTTGACGTAGGAAAATTCTATTTCTGGGGGAAGACCTGTGTCGCCCGATGAACCCTACCCTCTTATATGGATTGAAGCGCGTGGGTATTAGTAGTAGTGGCGAGCGGGGATGGTTGGTGGTGGGTTTCCTTGTAACGGCTCCCACCAACGGGGAGTTTTGGAGGGGAACTTTCTAAATGGCAGAAGTCCTGTGGTCTGTGGCAACACAGTCGCCCCTGATACTTATACCGACACCCTTTGGGTGTTTGCGCTGAGGGTAGTAACTTCCAGCTTAACCATGTTAGCGTTTTTTCTCTGGTATATTAAGAGTATATTTATACTAGAAAAATGAGTTACAGGGATTTTTCATCGGGCGACACAGGCCTTCCCCAAGAAATAGATTTTTCCTACGTCAAAATCCCTTTTATAGGCATATTCTAAGCTTATAGCTTCTTAAGTTTTAGATGTCAGAACTTTAGACTAGGCTGCAGTAGCAACTGCTAACACAGCCTAGCCATATTGCTAGAATCAAAACTCAACATTATAATGGATTATATATGTATATATATATATATATATATATATATATATATATATATATATATATATATATATATATATATATATATATACTTTGCTAAATCCTAATATAAAGTAAAAATGGGGTTGCATATTACATGCAGTCAAATATTACTCCAGTACGTATATATAGTGCTTTGCCTTTTATGAGTCATATTTCTTCAGTCAGATCATGCACTGTAAACCTGGAAATAATTTCTAATGAACACTAACATTGAAAAGCATTGTGATCTCAAAAATTTAATATAACACATATTGAAAGATAATTTTAAAGTGATTTTGTAAACAGTATTCCAATAGGCTGTATGATGGTTTGTTTATGTCTGCTCATGCCGTTCAGCTGGTGAGGTAACTTAGGGAATTTATCTAGTTTATGATAACAATTCCCCAACATAAGTTGGCATTTTTAAAATATTTTATTAATTTGCTGTAATAATGAGGCTTGAGTTTCAAAATTTTTTTATATTTGGGCGTACATAAGGCAGTTATTTTACCACAGTATATATTTGAAAATGAAAAAAGTGCATTGAATACAGTATTTTACTTAACACTTTAACTTATTTACTTGTAATTTGTGTGTATTTATGGATTATGTTTAATATAAAAAGGCAAGGTTAGAGCAATAATTGGTGGTCAAGAATGGGTAATCCATTTCCAGCTATTTTTTATGGGAAAAATTCATTCAGATCTCGACAAAATCGCATCTCGTCGCTTCTTCTGGAAAGAATTAGCATCAAGGTCTGGGCTCTACTGTATATACACTAGATAATTCTTTTTTCATATATAGTTTTCTGCAGTTCTTAACAATATTTATACTATGTTACCTACAGGCTTTCATTACCATTCGATATTCCTTATTATATCCAACATCTCACCTGAACTTAAAGGTAAATCATCATTGTGCTATAAAAATACTGCGATATGGGATAGCAAGTTGCTACCCATTACCCCAGTATGTACTTCCCTTTCTACACCCTATACCCCCACCCACTCAGCAGCAAAATGCTATGTTTACCTTAATCACACTTCATTGTATTACAACTGCTTAATCTACCCTCTTTTAGCTAGGTACTTGAAATTTCACCTTACACTGTGGCAATGTCAAGTTAGTAATCACAATCCAGATCTGCTTTTATGAAGCTCATCAAAGTGCTACTTTTCTCTACTGATTCACAGCAAAACCATCTATTTAGTTTATTAATATAGCCAATTGATGTCCTTCCACTACAATTTCTTTTTACAGCATATTAATAAATAACATTTCTAATTTTTATTTTGCCTCTACTAGTCCTTTCCTACCCCACTGAATACTCTCTAACTTCCCTTCCTAAACACTTTTGCAATCATTACTACAATACCTGTCCCCACACACGTACTTTTTTCATATGTAGCTTTCTGCAGTTTTAAACAAAATTTATACTTTCCTTCAAGGTGTTCATTACTTTTAGCTACTCCTCTATGTATCCCCACATCTCTCGTGGAATTCATGGTGAATCATTATGTTTTATAAGTTCTAGGATATAGGGTAGCAAGTTTACAACTTGCTACCCCATACCAAAGTACTTATTTTCAGCAGATATATCTTCCATAACTTTAATAACTCTGTTTCCACACTTGGTAGTAAAACCCTCTCTATGATCACCTTAAACAAGCTTCAGTATATTCAAATGGCTTCCTCTAACATCATTTTGCTGGGTAGTACATAAAATTCCATCATTATGGCCGCTTTATTTAGTAACGGATTTAAAGATCTACTCTCTGTCAACTCTTAATAATCATAACTAATTCATCTACTTGTTGTCAATGAATACACCCTATTGATGTCCAAGTGTTATTATGGATGTCCTTTACCTGGAAATAAAAATCTTCCAATACCAAATTTTTGCTACATTAAATCAAGTCTACCATTTTGCTTAAGTTCCTACTAGCCTATTACATACTTCATACTGTCACTTACTAGACACTTGAATTTATACTGTTTATTACTTTTCGATATCTTTTATCATATCCCACATCTAAATTTCAAGGTAAATCATTCTCATTCTCACAAATTGCTACCCTATACCCCAGTTTGTACTTCCTCTCAACCCCATACCATTTCTTTCCCACCAAATATATTTTCCACCAATAGCTATCCTAAAGTTCACTTGCAACTACGTACTATGTTTACCTTACTCAAATTTCATTGTGTTAAAACTGCTTGATCTTCTTTTTTTTTTCTCGGTCCTTAAAGTTTCACCTTTACTGTGGCAATGTCTAGTTTGTGATCACTATCAAGATCTGCTCTTCTTTAGCTACAAAAAATCATAAGTGCTCTGTTTCTCTACTGATTCACTGCTGAATCATCTATTGGGGGTCTATTGCTACGGCCTATTGATGTAAGTCCAAACCAAATGTTTTACAACATGTATAAATAAATAACGTTCAAAATTTTTGCCTTTCTGTGTATGTGTGTGTGTGTATATATGTATACACACACACACACACACCATTTATATATTTATATATATATGATATATATATATATATATATATATATATATATAGATATATATATAAAAGGTATAATCCACGAAGGGAAGATAACAAAACAACGGTCTCTCTGCAAGATCTTTCAACTCATCGTTTATTTATTTATGGATTTATCACGTTCCAAACTTTTGTGATTCACTTCACACACACACACACACACACCACACAACATAATTATATATATATATTATAATTATAATATATATATACTATTTAATTATATATATACAAATATTATAATATATAATTACACATATATATATATATAGATATATATAGTATATATATATATTTATATATTATAATATTTATATAGTGTATATAGAATTTCCATATGTAGTTTTCTGCACTCATGAAAAATTTATATTATGTCACTTCCAGGTGTTCATTACCTTACTGTATCCCACATCTCATCTGAACTTTCAGGTGAATTGAAACTTGCTACCTCCTACCCCAGTATGTACACTCCTTTTCTACCCCATACCCTTAATACTTCTTTTCCGACAAATATATTTTCCATAATTGTAACTCTATTGCAACATAACTAACAAAATGCTATGTTTACCTTAATCAAATTTCATTGTATTAAAACTGCTTAATCTACCATCTTTTTTCTGGGTATTTGAAGATTCATCTTTACTGTGGCAATGTCAAGTCAGTGATCACTATCATGATATGCTCTTCTTTAGCTACTGATAATTGTAAGTACTCTCTTTCTTTATCAATTCACAGATAAATTATAGCTACTGAAAATCCTAAGTGCTCTTTTATGCTACTGATTCACTTTTGAATCATTCATTGGGTTCTTTTACTACAGCTGAATCATTTATAGGGGATCTTTTTCTACAGCCTATTGATGTATTTACATAAAAAAAAAAAAAAAAAAAAAAAGTTTTACAACACATAGAATAAAATCATTCTTAATTGTTATTTTGCTTTTATTAGGTATTTCTACTCTATTACATACTCTTCATTTTCACTTCCTAAAAACTTAAGCAACCATTGGAACAACAACTATCCCCCAAACATAAAACTTTCATTTTCATATGTAGCTTTCCCCAGTTCTACACAAAAATTTATACCATGTTCCTTCAAGATGTTCATTACCATTAGCTTCTCCTCTATACATCAATATTCTCCTATGACATTCAAGGTGTATCCATTAAGTTTTAAAAGTTCTGGGATATAGGATAGCAACTTTACAACTTGTACCCCATACCCCAAGTATGTACTTCCTTTCAACCCCATACCCCGTAGTATTTCTTTTCCAGCAAATATTTCAACATTCACTTCCAAAACACTATGTTTACCTTAATCAAACTTAACTGTGTTAAAACAGCTTACTGTGGCTATGTCAAGTTAGTTATCATTATCAAGATATACTCTTATTTAGCTACTAAAAATAGTACATGCTCTTTTCCTCTACTGATTCACAGCTCAATCATCTATTGGGTTTCCATTACTACAGCCTACTGATGCAGTTCCGAAATAAAATGCTTTAAAACACACATTTATTAAATACCGTTATTACTTTTTCTTTTGCCTGTACTAGTCATTCCAACCTTATTACTTACTCTCTACCTTCACTTCCTAGACACTTTTGCAACCATTTCAATTACTCTATCCTTATGTGAATATATATATGTGATATATATATATAGATATAATAATATATATATTATATATCTATATATATATATATATATATTAATGTATATATATGTAAATTTATATATCTATATATATATATAAATATATATATATATACTATATATTATATTGCAATTACGTAGTTTTCTGCAACTCTATGCAAAATTTATATTAAGTTACTTCAAAAGAATTCATTATCTTTGGGCATTCCTTTCCGTATCCCTCTTCCAGGTGAATCATTTTGCTATAAACGTACTAGGACATGGGGTAGCAAGTACGTACGTACTCCCTTTCTACCCAATATCCTTAATCTTCTTTACAGCAAATATATTTCCATAATTGTACCTCTACTGCAACACTCGCTAACAAAATGCTATGTTTAACTTAATCAAACTTCGTTGTTTAAAACTGCTTAATCTACCATCTTTTTTCCTGTGTGATCAAAATTTCACTTTTCCTGTGGCAATGTCAAGTTTGTGATCACTATCAAGAATTGCTCTTCTTTATCTACTAAAAATTGTAAGTGTTCATTTTCTCTACTGATTCAGAGCTGAATCATTTATTGGGTTTCTATTACTACACCTTACTGATATACTACCACTAAAAAATGTTTTACAACATATTAATAAACATATTCTTGATTTCATTTGCTTTTACAAGTTATTTCTACCATATTTACATACTCTCCACTTTCACTTCCTAAACACTTCTGCAGCCATTGCTACAACTACCAACAAACATATTTTTTTCATATGTAGCTTTCCGCGTTCTGCACAAAAATTTATACCATGTTCCTTCAAGATGTTCATTACAATTAGCTACTCCTTATGTATCAAACTTCTCCTATGACATTCAAAGTGTATCATTGTGCTTTAAAAGTTCTGAGATACAGGGTAGCAACTTTACAACTTGCTACCCCATACCCAGTATGTACTTCCTTTCAAATCCCCTATCCCCATTGTATTTCCTTTCCAGCAAATATTTCAATATTTACTCACAAAACACTGTTTACCTTAATCAATTTTCATTGTGTTAAAACTGCTTAATATTTCTCTTTTTTTTCTGAGAATTTTAAGATTTACCTTTACTGTGGCAATATCAAGTTAGTGATTACTATCTAGTTATGATCTTTAGCTACAAAAAATTGTAAATGCTCTTTTCCTATACTGATTCACAGCTGAATCATCCATTGGGTTTTTATAACTACAGCCTGTTGATGTACTTCTAAACCAAAATCTTTCACAACACACATTATTAAATACTGCTAATTTTTCTTTTGCCTCTACTAGGCATTCCTACACCTTAGTACATACTCTCTACCTTCGCTTACTAGACCAAAGCAAATTTTATACGTACAGCATCCCCGTTACGAACATGTCTCGGCTTACGACGTTCCGAGGTTACGACGCTTTTCAATTATAATCATCAGACATAATTTCCAGGTTACGTACGTATGTTCCAGGGTTATGACGCCTTACAACACGCTCATCTGCATATGAAATATAACACCAAAAATGCAAAATAATCAATATTTGAAGGTTTTTTTGATGAAAAATGTCATAAGAATGCAGTTTACATGGTTTTCAATGCACCCAAAGCATTAAAAGTAAGGTTTTCTTAGGATTTTTGACAATGTTCCGGCTTACGACGATTTTCGGCTTAAGACGCGTCTCAAGAACGGAACCCCCGTCGTAACCCGGGGACTGCCTGTACATGTTACTTCAAGGTTTTCATTACCTTTTGACATTCCTTTCTGTATCCCACATGTCATCTGAACTTCAAGATGAATCATTCTACTATAAAAGTAATACTGGGATATGAGGTAGCAACCATACAAATTGCTACCCCATAACCCAGTCTACTTCCTTTCAACCCAATACCCTTGTACTATTTCTTTTCCAGCAAATATATTTTCTATAAATAACTCAACTTCAACATTCACTCGCAAAACTCTATGTTTACCTTTAACTTCATTGTGTTAAAACTGCTTAACATTCCATCTTTTCTCCCTGTCCTTAAAATTTCACCTTTACTGTGGCAATGTCAAGTTAGTGATCACTATCAAGATCTGCTCTTCTTTAGCTACTAAAAACGGAAAGGTGTCATTCTCTCTACCGATTCACAGCATAATTGGGTTTCTATTACTACAGCCTATTGATGCACTTCCAAACCAAAATGCTTTAACACACATTTATTAAACAACATTCCTAATTTTTCTTTTACTGCTACTAGGCATTCATACCGTATTTCATCTTCTCTACCTCCACTTCCTAGACACTTTTGTAACCATTTCTATACCTATCCTAATGTATATTTATATAATTATATTATATAATAATATATATATATTAATATTTTATATATATATAATATATATATATATATATAGATATATATATATATATATATGAATATATATAATATATATTTATATATATATATATTATATTATATATATTATATATATATATATATATATATATATATTATATATATGATTATATATATATATATATGATTATATAATATATATAATATAATAATATATACTATATCATATTTATATAATATATATATATATTATATATATATATATATATATATATATAAATATATAGTATATATATATATATATATATACATGCAAATACGCAAACACACACACACACACACCATACTTACTATAGCCGTACTTTTCTGCAATTCTATGCAAAATTTATACTATGTCACTTCAAAGTGTTCATTACATACCTTACTGTATCCCACATCTCATCTGAACTTCCAGGTGAATCATTTTACTATAAAAGTACTGGGATATGGGGTAGCAAGTTGCAAACTTGCTACCCCATACCCAAGTACATACTCCTTTTCTACCCCATACCCTTAATGCTTCTTTTCCAGCAAATATATTTTCCATAACTGTAACACTATTGCATCACTCACTAACAAATCGCTGTGTTTACCTTAATCATACTTCGCTGTATTAAAAAACTGCTTAATCTACCATCTTTTCTCTGGGTAATCAAAATTTCACCTTTAGTGTGTTTAGTGTGACAATGTCAAGATGTGCTCTACTTCAGCGACTTAAAATTGTAGGTGCTTTTTTCTTTACCGATTCACTGCTAAGTCATAGCTACAAGAAATCCTAAGTGCTCTTTTACTAAACTGATTCACAGATGAATCATTTATTGGGTTTCGATTACTACAGCCTATTGATGTACATGCAGTCCCCGGCTTATGACGGGTTCGGCTTACGACGTTCTGAGGTTAAGGCGCTTTTATATTATATTAATCATTTCCAGGGTTACGACGCATGTTCCTGGGTTACAGCGCCTACAACGCTGATGTGGCACAAGAAATATGACACTATAAATGCAAAATAAGCAATATTTGAAGTTTTTTCATGAAAAATGCAAAAAGAATGCAGTTTACATAGTGTTGAAAGCACCCAAAGCATTTAAAGTAAGGTTTTCTTAGGAACCCCCGTCGTAACCCAGGGACTCCCTGTGCTTACATTAAAAAATGTTTTACAACACAAATTAATAAACATTCTCAATTTTCATTTTGCTTTTAATAGGTATTTCTACTGTATTACATACTCACCACCTTCACTTCCTAAACACTTTTGCAACCATTGCTACAAAAACTATTCCCCCACATATTTTTTTCATATGTAGGGTACAAAAAAAATTTATACCAAGGTCCTTTAAGATGTTCATTACGATTAGCTACTCATTTATGTATCAAACTTCTCCTATTGGACCATTTCAAAGGTCCTATCATTATGCTTTAAAACTTCTGGATATAGAATAGCAACATAACTTGCTACCCCATATTCCAGTATGTAGTAATTCCTTTCAACCCTATACCATTGTACAACTTCTCTTCCTGCAAATATTTCAACATCCACATTCAAAACACTATGTTTCACCTAATCTAACTTCACTGTGTTAAAACTGCTCAATCTTGCATCTTTTTTCTGGGTATTTAAAGAGTCGCCTTTACTGTGGCAACGTCACATTAGTGATCACTATCAAGGTCTGCTCTTCTTTAGCTACAAAAAATCAAAAGTGCCCCATTTTTCTACCGATTCACAGCTAAATCATAGCTACTAAAAATTCTAAGTGATCACTTTCTCTACTGATTCACAGCTTATTCATCTATTGGGTTTCTATTATCTATTACTAAAGTCTATTGATGCACTTCCAAGCCAAATTACTTTAATACACATATTCATTAAATAAAATTAATTTTTCTTTTACCTCTACTAGGCATGCCAACAAAGTTATTACACTCTCTACCTTCACTTCCTAAAACTTTTTCAACCATTTCTGCAGTTCTATGCAAAATTTACACTAAGTTACTTCAGGGAATTCATTACCTTTTGAGAGCCTTCTGTATCCCACTTCTCATCTGAATTTCCAGGTGAATTACTTTGCTATAATCGTACTGGGCTATGGGGTAGCAAGTTGTCCCAGTACGTACTCCCTTTCTACCGCATACCCTTAAATCTTCTTTTACAGCAAATATATTTTCCATAACTGTAACTCTTATTTCAACACTCACTAACAAAATGTGATGTTTATCATAATCATCCTTTATTGAATTATATAACTGCTTAATATACAGCTTTTTTTCAGTACTTAAAATTTCCCCTTTACTGTGGTAATGTCAAGTTAGTGATCACTATCCAAAGCTGCTCTACTTTAGCTACAAAAAATCACAAGTGCTCTTTTTCTCTACTGATTCACAGCTGAATCATCTATTGGGTTTCTATTATTAAAGCTTATTGGTGTACATCCAAACCAAATGTTTTACAACATGTATTGATAAATAAATTTATAATTTTTATTTTGCTTCTACTAGGTATTCCTACCCTATTACATACTCTCTACCTTCGCTTCCTAGACAATTTTGCAATCCTTTTTATACTTATTCCAATGTATATATAGTTATATATATATATACATATATATATATATAGATATATATATATATATATATATCTATATATATATATATATATATATATATATATATATTATATATATATATAATACACGCACACACACACATATATATACATACAGGCAGTCCCTGGGTTACGACGGTCTCGGCTTGCGACGTTCCGAGGTTTTGACGCTTAACAATTATATTCATCAGAAATTATTTCCAGGGTTACGACGCATGTTCCAGGGTTACAAAGCATGCTCCAGAGTTACGACGCCTACAAACGCTGATCTGGCAGATGAAATATGACACCAAAAATGCAAAGTAATCAATATTTAAAGTTTTTTGATGAAAAATGCAATAGGAATGTAGTTTACATAGTTTTGAATGCACACAAAGCATTAAAAGTAAGGTTTTCTTAGGATTTTTAATGATGTTCCGGCTTACGGCGATTTTCGGCTTACGACACGTCTCAAGAACGGAACCCACTTTGTAACCCAGGGACTGCCTGTATATATATAATATATATATAATTTTCATGTATAGCTTTTTTTCCACTTTTATGCAAAATTTCCATTATGTCACTTCAAGGTGTTCTTTACCTTTTGACATCCAACATCTCATCAGAATTTCAAGGTGAATCATTTTGCTATAAAGTACTGGGATATGGGGTGGGTTGCTACCCCATACCCCAGTACATTCTCACTTTTTCCCTATACCCTTAATGCTTCTTTTCAAGCAAATATACTTTCCATAACTGTAACTGTATTGGAAAACTCACTAAAAAAATTTTATGTTCATCTTAAACTTCATTATATTAAAACTGCTTAATCAGCCATCTTTTTCTGGCCACTTAGAATTTCACCTTTACTGTGGCAATATCAAGTTTGTGATCACTATCAAGATCTGCGCTTCTTTAGCTACAGAAAATTATAAGTGCTCTTTTTCTTTACTGATTCACAACTGAATCATCTATTGGGTTTCTATTACTACAGCCTACTGATGTACTTATAAGCGAAAATGTTTCACAACTCATTATTAAATAACATTTATTTTTATTTTGCTCCGACTAGGAATCCCTACCCCATTACATACTCTCTACCTTCACTTTCTAGGCGCTTTTGCAACCATTACTACAACAACTATCCCCATACATTTACATATATAGTTTTTTCATATACTATACCTTTCTTTAGTTCTACACAAAATTTACACTGTTTCTTCAGGCCATTCATTACCTTACAGTATTCCTTGTTGTATTCCAAATTCTCATCTGATCTTCAAGGTGAACCATTTTGCTACAAACGCACTGGAATATGAGGTAGCAAGTTGTAAACTTGTTACCTCATACCCCAATACGTACAGTATAAATTTTGCTAAGAACTGCAGAAAACTACATATGAAAATGAATATATATATACATATACATATATGTATTAGTGTATATACAGTAGCATTCCCGGACATCAATGCTAATTCGTTCCAGAAGAAGCAACAAGATGCGATTTTGTCGAGATCTGAATGAATTTTTCCCATAAGAAATTACTGGAAACAATCTGTTCTTTACCACCAGTTATTACCCTAATCTCGCCTTTTTACTCAAATCATTACATATATATTACAATTAGATAAGTTCAATACTAAATAACATACTGTATTCAATGAACTTTTTCCATTTTTATAAATATATGCTGTAGTAAAATAACTGATCTACGTACGGCCAATGCGGCCAGATTACCGATGGTTGATTGAGCGCCATAGGCTAGGCTAGGCATGTAGTATGTACTGTAAGGGGTAGGCATTGTTGCTAATACTAAAACATTGAAAATCAAACCTAATTATTACAACAAATTAATAAAATATCAAACATTGAAAAACAAGCCTCATTATTACAGCAAATTAATAAAATATTAAAAATAAGCCAAATTATGTCTGTTGTTATCATAAACTTGAGAAAAATTCCTTAAGTTACATCATCAGCTAGTGGCATGCGCAGACTTAATAAACAAACTATCATACAGTCTATTGGAATACCGTTTACAATATCACTTTAAAAATATCTTTCAATATGTATATTAAATTTTTGAAAATAAAATCTCCTTTAAAATAAGGGCACTTTTCATAGCCTCTCTGTGCGTTATAATGTGACATCATTATTGGCAGACTAATACCCATTGGAAGTAGATCCTCATACATGTATTCCCATAAAATTGGAAAGAATCCAGATGTTAAGTATCACTGGGGAACTACTGATATCGCAAAACCCTTTAAAGTTTATTATAAAATACTATCAAGCAAATATTGTCAGTTAGTAAACAACAAGGCTTGAAGTCAAGCACAACTGGGAACTACGAATTATGAGCATCGTAAATCAAGAATGGCTGGGAATGACGAATAATGAGCTGACTGCAAAATGTATTGGCAGGCAAAAGCACTGTCTGAAACTGACAAAAACCCACATGTAGCACTTCGTTTAATACATACCGGCAGTCCCCAGTTATCGGCGATCTGGTTTTGTGGCGTAGGCCTTATAGAGCCATAACATACCTTACACACCATAAGGATGCTTATGGCGCCAATAACTGGTTATCGGCACAGTAAGTGCCATTATGGTGCCATAAATCACCGAGTTTTGGTTAACGTCAGTTTTCCCTTATCAGCACCCGCTTGGGAACGGAACTGTCCCCCCCCCCCCCCCCCCCCACCACATTAACCGGGGACTGCCTTTACAAATAAAGTAGCTGCAATTGAGAAATGACAGAAATAGTAGTATAGTAGAAATAAATTAGCAGAAATAGTAGTAAAGTATTAGTAAAATAGTAGTAGTAGTAATAGCAGTACTAGTTTTCTTACTGAAACAGTTAGTCCTAGGTTTCATACAGAAACAGGGTATACATCAATGAATGTGTACGGCATTGATGATGATGATAATAATAATAATAATAATAAAAGCAACAGCATCTCATGACCAATACATACACATACGGGGCAGTTTATTCACCCCCATTATCATCACCAAGCTATAAAAAACATACATCTCATCACGAGTAACAGGTCTCCATAGAAGTCCTTTCACCTTACACTTTCCTGTTGAATGAAAGGACGTACTTCTATGCCCAAGCATTCAATTTATCAATTACATCACCACAAAAAAGAAAAGAAAAATATGCATCATGTAAGCAGGTGAATCTGGTGTGTAAGCAGGAATCCCATTGTCACCCTCCATGAATCGGGGGGGCTGGGTCTGGGCCCACGTCACAAGATGGATCAGTTATGAACCGCTAACCTTCATCGACAATAGGTTCAATGTCTTCCAAACACTCGTTGTCACTGTCATCCTCTAAAAAATTGTCACTATAATCATCATCTGATAGGTTTGGCAGGTACTCAGACCCTTACTCTGCAACATTATCATCTGACATGATAGTGGAAAAAAAACATAAAATAACTGCAATCAAAAGGGAAAAAGGTTTAGAATTCAAATCTACATGGTTTACGGACAAAATCGTGATCATCCTTCTCAGATAATAGCCTGAGGCGTACTGACATGTGTTGGCCAGTACCCCTCCTAATATCTCATATGGAAATGACGTCATGATGTCCATCGGACGCTTATTGGCTAGAATGAATTGTGGGTGGAGCTTCAGCACCTCTCTCGTACACAATACTGTGTCTGGAAACCATCCAAGCTGAAGAAAACAGCTATGCTTTTCGGAAGGGATGAAAGACGTATAAGCGTACGTCATGGTCCTTTTACTGGACCGTAAAAGATGTACATGTGTACGTCCCAGTGCTGAAGGGGTTAAGGATAAGGATGGAAATGTACTGAGAAATGAGACATAATAAGGAGATGGGAAGAATATTTTGAGGCCTTATTGAATGAAGAAAATGAAAGATTTAGATTCTAAGAGGAGATGGACACAAATTGTGGACCAGTCACAGAAATAACAAAAGATGAGAAAGGGAACATTCAGTGTTGTGAAAATTACCAAGGAATAAAGCTCATGTCACATACACTGAAGGTATTTGAAAGAATTATTGAATGAAGAAAATGAAAGATTTCTAAGAGGAGGCGGACACAAATTGTGGACCAATCACAGAAATAACAAAAGATGAGGTTAGTGTGGCACTGGGGAAGATGAAAAAAAAAAAAAAAGTAACCGGTGGGACCCGGTGGCATACCTGCAGAAGGCTGGAAGGTTCTTGATGAAGAAGGAATGGACATATTGTGGCAGTTAATGAAAAAGATTATGGAAAGTGAGATGATACCCAAAAATTGGAGAGAAAATATATTGATCCCAATATTCAAAGAGAAAGGGGACATTCAGTGTTGTGAAAATTACCAAGGAATAAAGCTCATGTCACATACACTGAAGGTACTTGAAAGAATTATGGATGAAAGATTACGGCAACAAGTTTCCATCGGTAGACAGCAACTAGGAGTCATGAAGGGGCTCAGCACTGGATGGTATTTTCGCTCTGAGATAAATTATGGAAAAGTACAGAGAGAAGCAAAAGGTCCTACATATGGCCTTTATAGACCTTGAGAAGGCATATGACAGAGTACCACATCAGGAAATATGGAGATTTCTTAGGGAGGGAGGAGTGATGGAGAAGTATGTCAGAATGATCAGGGAGATGTATAGAAATGTAAAGGCCAGCATCAGATCTACAGTTGGAAGAACAGAAAATTTCCAAGTTGGAGTCGGGCTACATCAGGGATCTGCTCTAAGCCCAATTCTGTTTAACATTGTCATGGATGTGTTAAAAGAGGATGTCAGGGAGGAGCCACCATGGTGTCTGCTTTATGCAGATGACATAGTCTTGGTAGCCGAGAACAGGGAAGAACTGGAGAGGAAGCTTGAAAGATGGAGATATGCTTGGAGAGTAGAGGTTTAAGAATAAGCAGGAAAATGACAGAATATATGAAAACCGAATTGGATGGCGACAAGCAAACAACAATCAAATAAATTAAAGTACCTTGGCTCAGTGATTGACGATGAGGGGAACATGGAAGAGGAAATTAACAACCAGATTCTGTGGTTGGAACAACTGGAGGAAGGTGTCTGGTGTTCCATGCGATAGGAAAGTCCCTTTAAGATTAAAGGCCAGAGTAAGGCAGTGGTCAGACTAGCAATGACACATGGATTGGAAGCAGCACCTCTAAAGAAAACAGAGGGTAGAAAGTTGAACATAACCAAGATGAGGATGCTTAGGTGGATGAGTGGAGTAACCAAAAAGGACAGGGTTAGAAATGAACATATAAGGGGTACAGTAAAGGTCACTGAAGCATCAAAGAAAGTGCAAGAGGCAAGGTTAAGATGGTATGGCCACCTGATGAGAAAAGAAGAGCAACACATGGCAAGAGAAGTGATGGACGTGAAAGTGGATGGAACATGAAGGAGAGGAAGACCTAAGACCACGCAGAGAGATTGCATTAGAGATGATATGAGGGAGAAGGGAGTATGGGAGGAAATGACACAGGACAGAGGTAGATGCAAGAGACTCATTGAAAACGGCGACCCCGAATAGGGATAAAGCTGGGAAGAAGAAGAAAGAGACAGTGAAGATGAAGAGGACAATGATGAACCAACCCCTTCAACCCCCTCCATCCAAATGTCCAGCAAGGAAGTCGGCAAACACTCAGCCAACGTCTGCCCCCATTCTATCCACATCTGCCACCTTCTATGCAACAGAGAATTCTAGTGAATACCTCTGATTAGTTCAGAAGATATATGTGATGATATGTCCCCAGTGCCAGTGACAAACATCACCTTCAGTGCCATCTTATTGCCTTCAACAGATAGGAAGAAGGGGGGCTTCAGTGAAGATGACTTTGGAGCCACCTGTGACTCCTGTCTCTTTGCCAGCAGTCAGTGCCAGCACTCACTCCCAATGAGCTGAAGAGTAAGAAGAGGTTAATAGGTCCTATTCAGGATAGTGTTGGTTCCCCTTTAGTACATTTTAATAAAGAGACTATTATGACAAGGGATGGCAGTATATATTTGGCATAGAAATCCAAATCCAAGATAACCCAGAATTTCAGCTCCCCACATAGTGCCACTAGGATCGCTGACAGAAGAAACCAACATAAAAGAAAAGTGTAAGGGAATTGTTTGAGCTCTTCATTCCATATGATGAGCTTGCTGCCATGACTGTCTTCACCAATGACAAGATACATGTTCTGAGGGTGAGGTATAAGGATTTCTCACCCACTACAAACCTAACAAGCATCACACAACTCAAGGCCCTGATCAGGATCCTTGTCATGTCTGGCATCAAGCAGGACAACCATGTGTCTATGCTTCAGACCTGGTCAACTTTTAATGGCTGTCCCCTTCATCGGAGTACAACGAGCAACAGGAGATTCTGTTTCCTGATGAGGGCCTTGCGGTTCTACAACTCATCAACACAAACCCAGAGAGTGGCACTGGACAAGCTGGCACCCATCAGGACACTCCGAGATAAATTTGTTACACTTATAGCCTGCAAGACATCTTTTATGTGCCAAGACCACGTCACCATTGATGAGCAGCTTGTGCCTATCAGGGGAAAATGCTGTTTCAAGAAGTATATCCCCAACAAGCCTGCAAAGTAAGTATTATGGCATTCCATTATATTATAGTGCAACTTGTGAACTTTGATTTTTTTTCTATTAACTTACCTTTGTTTTTTCTTAATTTACTTTTGTGTATCATTCCAGTACATATTTACTTGTAATTAATTTTGTAACTTATTATTTCATTGTGAAATCTATTTTTAATCTCAATTATTTACCTGTCATTCTAGTACATAGTATTTACTTGTTATTAGGCATTATTGAATTGAATTGAATTATGGTTTTTTGCCTCACAAGACAAGCACTGGGGCAGCTCAGGCCATTCAGCGGTTACAGTAGGGCCTTGATAATCGTGGGGGATAGGGCCCAGAACCCCCCGTGATAAGTAAATACCAGTATTATCCTGTTAACCCCATCAAAAATTGCTAAAAACTGCCTACTTTAATAGTTAACCCACCCAAGACCACTATTCCAATGTTTGTAACTGTTTACTTTAGTTGAAACACCAAATATGTCTTCAACTATCACCTTAAACTAAATTCAAGATAGTTTCACAGTTATTTTACAACATTAGCCTTAAAAATATATGTAGTATACATGCTACTGTACATATGTAGTCTTACTAGCCTACGGATTACAGCTAGAAGCCTACATATGCATGATCATGTGGGCCTCTTTTCTTCACAACACTCGTTAATATATTACAGTAATTACCTTCATCTGACATTTAGGCTTCTTTCCCAGAAGAGTAAAAGAATAGGGGCTTTTGGATGCCACAGAATTAACTCGCTTATATGGGTACAATTTAAAGAATGCGGCGAACACAACTTCAATAACATAAAACGTGGGCAGGCCAGTGTTGCCAAATGGGAATGCAAATTTCTTGCTAGATTTTACTCCATAAAGTGCTAAAAAATTCACATCATACACAACAATGCCACCCAGCTAATTTAACCGATTGCTCTCTTTTTCAATTCAAACACATTTCTAACATACACAGTGTACTTGTACATTACGTTACATGATTCCTAATAATTTTGAAACCTATTCTGTTCAATTCCTGCAAATGGTTTTTGCAAGATTTTGTTCTTTTTGTTACATGATATATCAAACATAGTAGAATAAAAGAAATATTAAACTTAGCATCAAAGTTTTGATGTCAAAATACATATGCTACTATAGATGTATTTGAAAACAAATGCAAGTTTTCCTGCCAGATGCTGGATTGAAAATTTTCTTGCTAATCACCTCAAGAAAATGAAAGATGGCATTAAAAATGCAAAATTGGTAACACGTATATTCCCAAACATTATTACTATTATGACTAGTACCTATTACAATTTCTAGAGATAACCTTAATGTGAACGCTACCATAATTAGATTTTCATATACGTACCTTATATACTCGCATATTATGCGACTTTTGAAACCTAATTTTGAAGCTAATTTTAAAGGGGTCGCATCATACACGCGGTATAAAATTAACGTACCGTCTATGCTTTCCCAAATCGGCTATAAAAAAACAGTAGATCTTTTATAAAGTTATGCTTTAATTGTACTTCACTATATCCAATAATATTATATGCATTCTCATATTACTATTGTATTTTAAAATACAAAAGAGCGATCGTGCGCCATTTGCATTATTTTGCTTTATACAGCATGTTTATCTGTTCTAGACTAACCATCTATAATTTCCAAATCAGTTGATTAAGGCACAACACCGAAGGATTTTTTACTTTTTGTTTTACTCGGTAAAAGAAACATTTGTTACTTGAACTATTATTTTTATTTTAGGATACGCAGTTAAGTGAAAATTTATTAAAGTAAAAAAAAATGCATAAAATTAATAAACTAAAATCCTCCAAAGTCGCTCTTCTGTGTCCGTATAATCAAAATACTGCTCTGAATTCTTCGCCATCAAGGCAGTCATATTCGTCATCTTCCAGATCTTTGATCATTTCATCTTCATATGGAAGGTATAGTCTTGTCACCGTGGCGAGCTCTCTGGCGTGGCTTTTAAAGATCTGCCCTTGTGCTAATTTTACAAAAACAACAACTGCCTGTGTTTGACAGACCTTTGAATGTCCTTGAGACAAACCCCGAGGCTATAATTATAAGATTATAAGGGGTTTTTCACTCTCTCTCTCTCTCTCTCTCTCTCTCTCTCTCTCTCTCTCTCTCTCTCTCTCTCTCTCCCTAAATCTTACAGCTGTCCGAGCGAGAGCTTTTTTTATGGGACAACATAGGCCCACATTTCGCATTTTCCATACCTAATTATTTTGTGTATGATTGCCCTTTCTCGGCTGTGAAGTTGATGTTTATCCATGACTGTGAGATAACCAGGAATAACTTATAAGTCGGTGTCAAAGTCACTCCACACTTCAGTCAGGCCAAAACTTTGCCATATCGCATTCAAGCAATATTCAGTCATTGTTTCCTATCTATTATTTTGTCAGAGAGAGAGAGAGAGAGAGAGAGAGAGAGAGAGAGAGAGAGAGAGAGAGAGAGAGAGAGAGAGAGAGAGAGAGTCTGTATACGATTGTTTATTTTCTCACTCGTCAAACTTACTCTGTTATGCTTTATTTCATATTTCCTTGCTCACCAATTTATTCTATACCTACGATATTAAGAAATCAAGATATGTGTAGAAGGGAGAACTGCCTCCAGACTGTACAGTCAGTATGGATTTAAACGCACGTGGAACTGGTTGAAATATTCGCAACAGCACCAAAATGAGATGCCATGGTGATAGAAAATCTGACTCCGTTTCTTGTTATTGCATAAAAAAAAAATTATCAATCGTGAACCTACGTAATTTATTTAGAATTCTGCGTAACGGAAAAGATAATATTTGATATCTGTAATGGGAGAAATGGTTTTATCTCTGTTGTGGTTATAAAATTGGCAGATATGCGATCAAACACGTGGGAGGACCAAAACAGCCCAGCCAGAGCTCAGCTCATTTTGTAAATACTATTGTTTGGCGTGCTAGGCTTACCCGATTCATTTGGGTGTACGCTGCAGCTGCTGCTACTGCTACTCAAATAATCACATTTTTTTACTAATCCCAAGAGTTGACCAAGGAAAATCCCAAGATTAACCAAAAATCCGAAGACAATAAGATAATTGACAAATGCCAAGCCTTGGAGTCCTAAATATTTACTCTCTGTCTATCAGGAAAAGATACTGATAAATTGAATTGACGGTATCTTTTCTGTGAAAGAGAGAGAGAGAGAGAGACGAGGAGAGAGAGAGAGAGAGAGAGAGAGAGAGAGAGAGAGAGAGAGAGAGAGAGTATATTTAACCAGTGGGCATTAGTACATAGGAAGGCAGTGTGTTCATGCTTGTTAAAAATGTGCAGTACGGGTTATTCAATCTGGAAGAAAAAAAAATATGAATTTTGTTGCTGTCAGTCGCATGGACTAAATTTACAAAGAGCAGGTGGGAAACCAAGGCCATCCTAGGGATAAACTTCTCTCCTCCCCTCTCAACTATTACTTTAAGTGTTAAATTGAGTCCCCTCTGAAAACCAATAGGTACTAGCACACGCGCATACTGTAAGTGTTAACTTGAGTCTCTGAAACCAATAGGTACTAGCACACGCGCAACTGTATGTGTGTGTGTGTGTGTATGGGCATACTGTTAATAAATGTGCTGTACCTACAGGTAATAAATACCTACATCTTGGAAGATGAAACAAACAAACAAATTTTATTGTTGTTAGTCGCCGGGGATATAAAGGGTGTGACCAGCAGACAGAAAGATTAACATTTCTCCAGAGATTAAAGAGCTGAATTTTGTCAACCGCGTTAGTAAATAGGTATCATCTTCTAAAGAATTTTTTTTTTCTTTTCTTTTTGCGGAAGAATATTCAAAACCATTTGCATTCAAAGTAATGAGAAGGAATCATTCTATTCTTTATGTAATCAGTAAAATACTTACACTAATAAAAAAACTAAAACTACGTATTGTATGCAAAACACACATCATCGTTAGCTTCGCGTGTGTAAACGTTCATTCTAAGAAATTCACAGAGTAGTATAACTATCACCTGATTGGCTGGTTGGTAGCCATGGTGATCGGTTATCCAATGACTGCCCTCTGCTTCTGTTCTATTTATAGAAATATGCCGTGGATGGCACTAGGTTTGAACGTTACCATGTTCGTGATTTTCTGACTGCTGACGGCAAAAATTACTCAATAATTTTCTTTACATAATTATTTCTTCGTGAAAATAATAATATAATATGATCATTTTAACTTTAATGTATAGTGGTATGAAAAATACCAGTGTGTCGTAGCGATGCGTCATCAATATAGTGGTATGAAAATACCACATGGTGTTGTAGCGATACGTAATCACGAAGTACAAATCCTTTTCCGGACCATCCTCAAAATTTTACGACTCTTCAACTTCAAGATCGATAATGGTGAAACAAATAATTATATAGTCATACTTATTGTTAAAATTCACAAGTTGAACTGCAAAACATTATTATATTTTGATTGTCATGTACATATATTTTTTGCGTTTTACGGAATGTTTTTTTTTTAAATAATAGCTATTAGTGCTTAATTATCTCACATTCATTTAACAGTATTATATTAATATTTATTTAAATAACCTGTAATTAATAAATAACAATAATGAAAAACATAAAGGGAAAAATGTTTTTGCTGCAGTAGTGATGTTTGTTTGATTATGCATCTGACCTCACATTTCCGAAATCAGAAAAATTCCAAAAACCGAAACATCGGAATGTGTGTGTACTGCATATTTTTTTTAAACACGCACACAATGTCTACACATTTACTGATACCCACCCGTTGGTGAAAGACTCAAATTACAGTATTTATTCCTGAGAGAGAGAGAGAGAGAGAGAGAGAGAGAGAGAGAGAGAGAGAGAATGATTTAGGACTCCAAGGCGTGTTATTTTTACAATTATTTCATTATCTTGGGATTCTTTTTTAATCTTGAGAATTTTCTATTCAATTCTCGAGATTAGTAAGAAAATTTACCGTAACTTGACTAGCAGCAGCACACATCTGAATGACTGCCATTAGCAACGCTAAAACACCAAAACCTTATGAACTGACGCGTTCTCGGAAAGGAACTCGCATGGATACATGAGATACATGACAAAACACTGTTTATGGTGAAAAATTTTAGGGGTGCATGATATGCGAGATCGCATGTTACTCGAGTATATACGGTACGTACATTTTGTCATCTGGATGGCTTCGTATAAATAAAAGTTGATTTCACCGACATGAAATTATTCCACGAATAGCCTTTTTATTATGAGAGAGAGAGAGAGAGAGAGAGAGAGAGAGAGACTCTTGCCTGATTAGGTTGTAACACTGACAGATGTCCATTAGCAAAGTGATAATAGTTGTGTATTGAGAATAATGATCATTTTAATAAAACTGTTGTTTTATTGTTTAATCATATTGCATGTATTATTTATTACCATATTATAGAATTTTGATATGAACATAGCTATCTACCATTTGCATTCTGGTTTTGTTATATTCTTAAATATTATCAACTGATGTCGTTTTACCAATATCATCAGTTTTTAGTTGCCGAATGGAACTTAATTCAGAGATATGCCTTATCAATAATATAAAGTGAGAATGGTTTTATTACCTTTATTGTCAGTTAATATCATAATGTGAATTTGTTCATTTATGTTGGTGGTTATCCACTGCAACTAGGTTTAGCCTACCAATGAATGTCACACATATACCTTGAATAGGCTATTTATTATGAAGATATGCCAATAATATTTAAGGTGAGAATAGTTTTATTACCTTTATCGTCAGTTAATATCATAATGCGAGTGGTTTCATGTATGCTGGTGATTATCGGACCGCGGCCGAGGCATAGCCTTCCGATAAACATCGCATACGCAACACGTTTGTCCTGCAATGCTGCGATTCATACCAAACATATAGCATGAGAATCGGTCCGAGAAAAAACCCGTGATTACTGATCCGCGATTAAGCGATGCCCTACTATATACACTAAAGTTCATTAATGCCAATATCAATAATGTATAGACTAGAAAAACAAATAAAAAAATGTCCTGGCATCATACATCAACCCTTCTCCACGGACCTTGGGAAAGTTGAACATGCCACTCCCATGCCCCAGTACTGGGACACTCAACCAGCCAGTGTCTTACAGTCAAGTGGGCAAAACTACTCATAAAAAGGTGAATAAATAGTGTCTCAAAAATTACTATAATGTTTACTGCACTGTCTATATAAAATATCTATCAAATACTACTAATCTCTTTTAAAATAACCTCCGAATAATTAAAGCTTATAAAAAGATGATTTTCTTTAAAAATTTAATTAAATTATCTATGTATATTACATTCCCCTCCCCCCCCAATACCTCTCTAATGCACCTCCCATGTATACAGACAGGTTGATCTTCTGACCTGATTAAAAAAAACATTCAACAAGGATATGTTCCACAGTTAACCTACTATTGCAAGAGTTGCAACAAATACCTGTGTGATGTACATACAGCCAATACGCAATCTGGTCAGAACTACACTTGTCCTCCGATCAGGTTGGTTTGACCATTCCCATTTTTTAATATAAGGTCTAATAGCCTTTGGTTTAACATTGCCTTCTAATCTGTCCAACCAATTTTGCCATTTATCTAATATGAGGGAGTGAATAATTTCTTTAAAATCACCAAGTGAAATGCTAATTTTGGTGTGGTATGCAATCCAATGGCTTCTTTAGCTGCTGTCTGCCTTCTTATTACCTAAAATCCCAACGTGGGGGGATGGTATCCAACAGAATCTCACTTTGATATGTTTCCACGAGTGCAAGATGACCAGCCAGTCTTGCACTTCTTGTACTAAATGGTGAGAGGACATGTGCTGCTTCAACACAATTAAAATGACCCTTATATATTACAAAAGTTTCATTATATGACCCCATGTTGAATAAAAACATGTTCCACTGCTTGAAGTATAGCATAGGTCTCGGAGGTAAAAACGGAGCAGGAAGCCCCCTTCCTGCTCTCTTTTTAATTTCTTCTTAATTACTGTTTCATCAGATATGACGGCACATCCAACTCCATAATTTGATTTTAGCCACCATCTATAAATATATTATGGCCTCTGTGCTTTCTAGCATGATCTAAAAGTTCTTTTTAGTATTTCATTGGATTTTTCTTTCTTTCCTCCACTTATAGCACATACTTTAATGGAGGGCTTGCACAAAGGCGGTGTCCTGTGGTAAGTTACCTGTGTTTATAGGTTCTGAAATATCCAATTTCCCTACTTTCATTTTTGCACCATACCTTCAGTGGCTTAAGCAGGTGGGGTCTATATGCCTCACAATCTACAGGAAAAGTTCTATAGGCATCAGTATAATTATGCTGAGTCCCGAGGTTATGAACAATGTTTAATATCTCTAAATCTGACAGGTATAATCTACCTATCTAAGACACAGCATGGTATATGATCTCAGCACAGTTTTCCTGTCTGCACCCCAATCTAGGTGTGACACTTCAAGATGTTTAATGATACCTTGACCCTAATGACTATAGGTCATTTATATGAGGGCCAAAGTAAGTTTCTTATCGAAGATGACCCCAAGAAACTTTACTTCCTTCTCGTATGGTAGAATATTCTCATTAGAAAATAGTGTAGGGATCTCCTCTATTTTCTGTGTTTGTGTGAACCTAATAGCTTTGGTTTTATGGGGATGAAAATTTAAAAACTTTGTGCTCCCGCCCATTTTGTTGCATTTATTGCAAATTGGATCTTTCTGTAACTTCTATCACAGTAGACCCACTACAGTAAAGAACAAAATCATCCACAAATAATGACCCTTGTACTCCTGTTGGAATGTGGGCCATTAAACTATTAATGGCTATTGCAAATAGGGCGACACTCAACACGTTACATTGCATAACACCACCACCTTCCTGCAGATATGGAGATGATATAGCTAATCCTACCCAAACTTTCCGGTAACGGTTTGTCACACAGTTCTGTATGAATAAAAACATGTTACCTCCTATATCCCAGGCAGCTAACTTCTTTAGGATACCAGCCTTCCAAGCTTTTCCAAATCAAAGAAAACGCCAACCACTTGGCTCTGGATAGCAAAAACGTTCTGGATTTCCCGAGATAGCTTTAGCAATGGATCTAAAGTACTAAGATTTTCCTAAAAGCCAAACTGCCTTTTGGATAGGAGATTCTTTGATTCTAGATACCAGACCAAACAGTTATTTATCATTCTTTTTAAAAATCTTGCATACACAGCTGCTCAGAGCTATTTTCCTGTAACTTTTGGGTCAGTTCTGGGTCCTTGCCAGCCTTTAGACCAGAAACTTTCTCTGATATCTTCCAAGATTCTGGCGAGAGGTTTGACATATTCTTTGGACTTATCTAGATTAATAATTTTCTACAGATGACACATGCCATGTCTGTTCAGTCTAGTTTATTGTCAAACACTACAATCATGAAATTATTCCATGCACAAGCAACCTGCACAAATGCTAAATTACCATACTAAATGAATTCCTTGACCTTGAAAAAAACAAAGGATTAGTCACTTTGTTTGCTTTTATAGCTCTAAAAGCAGGATTGCCTATTTGGTGCATTTTGCCCTAGATTTAGAGCTGTTTTAGCGCTTTAGAACAATTTTATTATAAAGAGAATTATGGAAAGGTGTTAAAAAAAAAAAAAAAAGTACGTAGTAACCCACTGATGCAGAACTGTACTGTTAGGTACTACTCTTCTCTTCAAGATACTAGGATTTTAGGTGGTGTAGGAGAGTCCATCAAGTTACTTTGAACATGTTTGCTATTGCTTTCGCTCATGTTTAAATCAGATATGTCATGGTCCACTGTGGCATTCTATGATTGTATCACACTTTCTCTTCAAGATTTCTGAATCGTTCAATCAATCAGTTTTCATCAGCCCAATTAATACACTGTGAGAAGCGGTTGATAATTTGTGAATTACCACTTTACCGGAGTTAAATAATTTTTCTTTTGTTAGATATTGACAATGGGCAAGAAAATAATTTTAGGTCTGAGTGGCTAAAAGACCCTAAATATCAAAGCTGGTTAAGGAAGATAGATGGAGATGATAGGAAAAGCTCATTCAAGTACCTACTGCCATTGTGTATTGTCTGCCAAATTAAGTGACACTGAGAGACAGAAATACATCAATACAAGAAATCTGAAGAATCATTTTCCCCTCGGTGACAAACTCTTCACTTTGGAAAAATAAATGATGTAAAAGAGAGGGAAATATGGCACTTTTCATAGCAGTATGCTGTGCCAGAGTAGAAAAATAATAGTCACATTCTTAGACTTAGTAGAATTCGATGACTGAGATGCCACTGGTATTTGTAATGCTTTGCAGAAATCCTTAAAGAAAATTGGTCTCGAGTTATCAAGATTTGTTGAAATAAGGATATATGTATAAGGCCTTGGTTATGACTGAACAACTTTTTATTAGCTCTTTTTCTTGTGAATCTAGCGCTTTAGCATATTTTGGGGTTGACTCTGGAGACATGAAAATCTACAGTTGGCAACTCTAATAGTGTGGACGAAGTGTAATTTTGGGCTACGGTAGCCGTAGTGTCGGCCATCTTGAATTAGGACAATTTTGGGGCATTGGCAGTGAGCAGATGAGGTAAATTTTCTATCCTGAAAAGTAGACCTAATTTCCTGTTGAATCCCACTGAAAAAAAAAAAAAAATAATGAATTCATTTTTTCTGACCTGACCATATTTTTTCACTAGGTTAAGTCAAGGCTTTGGATTTCCCAAAAACAGAGAATAAATACAAAATGATATTGTCATGATACAATAAAGTTTTATGCATACTTACCTGGCAGGTATATATATAGCTTATCCTCTTGTCGCACTGGCAGAATTTCAAAACTCGCGGCAACCGCTAGTACACTGGTAGTTCAGGTGATCGCCACCCCGTTCCCGTGGCGCTGGTGCTCGGAACCATTCCTGTTTTCCTCAGATTTTCTCTGAACCCTGTCTCCTGAGGGGAGGAGGGTGGGAATTTAATTATATATACCTGCCAGGTAAGTATGCATAAAACTTTATTGTGTCATAACAATATCATTTCTGGGCTCAGCCGTGTCGCTCCGTGAAATGTGTCCTCTTTAGCACTATTTCTAGTAAAATATTGCTATGATACCAGAGAACTGCTAAATTGGACATGTCAGAAGTCTCTGACTCGCTCACCTAAATAAAAGGTGTCGGTATAGAACTGGGGCGAGTGTTAAACACTACCACAGCAACCCCTCCAATTAGCCTTTTCCTCATCAAAAGACCCTGAAAACGGGGAGCCGACCTATAGGTCACACCCAGCTACCCTGTTGAAGGGGACTGCGGCGTCATTCTTATCGATAGCCTCCCAGCGTTGCACACTTTTTTATAGCTATCTGTTCTTTTTATTGGTTTCTTTATTCTTTTTCGTTATGGATCGTCAATCTGCCTCTTCACCCAAGTTAAGTACTGGTTCGCCCTTTTTCTGTATTTAGGGAGTGATTTTGCCTTTCGTTTTGCCTTTATTTAGGATTTTGTTAGGCGTCTTCTCCTGTAGCGAGCGGTAGCAAGCCGCCATTACGTCGTTCCCTTGTTTTGTACCATTTTCAAGCGGGCTTCTTTCAGTACCTATATATTTATATTTATATTTATATACTCGTATCTTATGATATTTCAGTATATATTTTCAGTATATATTTTATTATGTCTTGGGTGGCAGTTGCTTTGTCGATCTTGTTTGATCTACGTTTATTATTTTCATGATTTCCTGTTTTTCAAGGGGGGTCGGAGTTCGTGCACGTTTCTTTGTTTCGTGCTTCGATGTTTATCTAACCGTTGGCCCCCTCCCCCCTTTTATTTTAGTTTGGTATTTTCCATTCAAGAATTCCCCCTTTTTCTTTTCGTCAGCTTACCGTTTGTTTTCGTTTTGTCGGGTAAGCAAGTAATTTTTCCTTGTTGCGCCCACTCTCATCGAGTGGCCTCCATTGCGTTTTATATTTTTCGCCCCTTACTTTTCATTACCCCCTGTTAAAGCATGTTTTCCCTTGAGCTTTAAGTATTTGGTTTTATTTTGTCTATGTCTATTGGGTGTTCGGTCGGCAGCTAGCCTTCATAGGCTTTTGCCTGCGTTTTCCTCGTGATCCTTTATTCGCGGGGAATCGCTGGTCACGTGATCGTCTCCCCTTCAATCCCATCCCTCCCTCCCTCCCCCTCTCGTTGGGGACTACCCGTAGTTGGGTGCCGCTCTCGTTGTTTGTCGATGACGGGCGGTCCCACCCAGCGGAGGGGGAGGTTGTAGTGGGTCTCCCAGGACCTTGGGCTGGGGAGTGTCGCTTCTAGCCGACCGCCTCCGGAGTTGTTAGTCGCACTGCGTTTCAGCCTCGGCTTCCATGGATGTTTGCGCTCTGCTTCTTTCACTCCCGGAGCTTACATCCACCCGCCTAAAACATTCCCTCTCCGCATAAGGCGGGTTTAGATTCCGGCCTCTCCCGGAGTCATTGAGGGTTATGTTTACGGAAGTTACTCTTCCGTGAGGCGAGATAGTATATTTGTTATTTTAGTTTTTATTATTATCATTATTTTTATCTTTATTTTTATTTTTATTTTTATTTTCTTGCCACGGAACTTGCGTTAGTGGCCGTCCAACTGTTACTTCGTGTACCCCCTTCCGGGTCATACAACTCCGGGTGGTTTTTTTCCTTACACAGTCCCCGGGACGTTAACATATTAATATATATACCCTTTCTTTTCTTTATAGCCCGGAAGGCTCCGGCACACAAAAAAAAAAAAAATAAAAAACAAAAGAAAGAAATATATTCCATTATCCTATTAAGTGTGTGCAATTGTTCTTATATATTATTGGACTTACAGGCCTCTCAGTGTCTGGGTGGCTTGCCGGCTGTAGTACTGCTCTGCAAGATCCGTGCGGCCATGACGTTTGTCGGGGCCACGTCCCTGTGCAGTGCTGCTTCCTGATTCCGTGGTCTGGCATCATGAAAACTGTTTTGCCTGCTACGACTTGGTACATCAGGCTACCTCTTCGTAAGTTACCTCACTGCTGGTTCTATGTTTATTGTCAAAAAAAAAAAAAAAAAAAAAAAAAAAAAAAAAAAAAAAAAAAAAAAAAAAAAAAAAAAAAAAAAAAAAAAAAAAAAAAAAAATATTGAAATGAGATAAAATAAATGATCAATTAAAATTTCTTTAAATTTAAATTACAGTTTAATCAATAATTATAGAATAATGTTCAAGGAATTTACTTGGTATTGACACATTCCTTGCATTACAGGCTGAGCAGTCTATTAAGGATGCTGCACTCTCCGCCCTCAAGATCTGGGTTGGAGGGTTTGGACGGAACGTAGGGAAGGCTAAGCCGTATATTCTGTCCCGAGATATGGCGACTTTGCTCTTCCCAGCCGGATAATCTGCCGGATACGTCGATCCAAAAGTAGCGGCACCGATTATCAAATCAATCCAGGACTCAGTTATTGAACAGCAAGAGGCGGAATTGCCGGACCTTGGACTAGAGGAAGTCTCACTTGAAGTGGTTGAGGATTTGCCCGTTACACTAGGCACGGGTACAGGTAACAGTGTTAATGAGGCTAGCTTAGTTAGTCACCGGGATCTTTCCTTGAGTGACTCTGATTCTTCCTCTCCCTTCTACTTCCAATTCCTTCATGGGTTTTACAGGAGGTTTGCCCCTCCCAGGTTGCACTCCTTCTCTGTGATTCCTAAACTAAAGAAAAAACCTGCGGGTAAACCTTGCTTAAAGGCAGATCAGAGACAATGCCAAGGCCTGGCCAGTCACCAGAGGTTCATACACATATTAAAAAAACTAAAATAAAGTCGCTTTCCAAACTTCAATCCCAAGGTCTCAAGGAGGGAATTCTTCCTATTGCCCTACAGTCCCATTCCATTAACTTCTAGGACCACCGGATACCTCATAAGGTACCGCAAGAGGGACAGGATGATTCTCCTTCCGTTGACCAAGACCAGTTCAACACAAATATTCTAAATCAGGTCAGTAGCCTTGGTAGCTTACTCAGCTCAGTTGCAGCAAGGTTTGAAGAAGTGTTTAGCAGGTTAGGTGCTCAGGACTCCCTGGATTGCAGGTCTCAAACAGGAGTCGGCAGTTTCGGCCCCTTCTAGTAGCTTGATGCAAGCTCAGAGCATGCCTGACGGGTCCACGCTCCCTCCTTTTCCCACTCCCCGGTAATCCCTTGGAGGGGTGGGGGCTAACTTCGCTCCGTTTGTCAATGGGATTGTTCGACCTATAGAAGGTTGCGGCACACGTATGGCTCGAGGATTTCGAGTTTTTCCCCGAAGGTTTACAGCCTCCATTTATAGGCTATGTTAGGCTTACGGAGGCAGCTCTGGTTAGAGAGGATAAGGTCCCCCCCCAAGGAGGACTGTTATCCTTTCTAGAGATCAGGCTCAGCAAACATGGATACGGAGCCTAGAAGAGTGGGACTTGCTCAAATACTAGAATAACAGCTTTTAAAAGTCCTTTCACCATGTTATACAACTGATGTCGGGAACCCCTTACCTTTACATCAAAGGTAGCAGAACTTACACTCCAGCAGTGACTCGAGAAGAGCCCATGCCCCAGCTTAGGGAGACAGATCCCACATCTTTACTACTCCCAGGTAGGGAGGATTTGTGGGAGGATTTGCCAGCTACGTTCTCAGTAGGCAAGCTGAAGCCAGATTGTGCAACCACCTTGTTTAGTGAACGCCTTCCTAGGCTGTCAGACGCATTGATCCAAGCCGAATTTGACGCTAAGACACGTCTCGCAAGGTCTCTTAATCCCTAGTGATGACAGAGACGGCGGCTCGGGAGTACGCTCAGGAGCTGCTGTTTAAGGTCATTGCGAAGTCGTTACTTTTAAGCATGCAATGTGACTTGTACGACTTTGCGATTGCTAGGAGAAATGCAGGAAGCAGTTCTGTCTTGAGGCTATGATCAGGCACGAACCCAACAAGCTTCTAGCTTCCTCAATCTGGGGTGCAGATCTCTTCCCAGCTTCAGCAGTAACCGAGGTTCAGAGCGAGGCATCACGTCTTAACCAAAGCATCAGGTTGCGTTGGGGGAATCCCTTTCAAAAGGAAATCAGAGTCTTCTTCCTCCAGTTTTAGGGCTAGGAAGAGGCAAAGGAAGTTCCTACCTTTCCAAGTCCCGCAACAGCATCCTGTGCTACAAGCTGTTCCAATTCAACAGGTATCCTAGCCTTCGACTTCTAAGGCTCAGCCTCAGCAACAGCATCAATTTGTCTTCCTTTCGCCGCCGTCTAACCAACAGGCCTCCTCACAGTATTCAGTGTCGCCCGCTTTAACCCGGTCTATGAGAGTCGGGCATTTTCACCCCCTTTTACCAGAGTTGCGAGGGGTGGCAGGGGCTAGAGGATCCTTTCGCCAGCGTGGAGGAGCCAGAGCCCAAGGGCGAACTATGAGGTGCAAGGTCAGGCAGAGGATCCCGGCCTTCATCATCTCAATGAAGTTTCTCAGGTAGGAGGCAGGCTGTACCTCTTTCGTCACGTTGGGGGTTCAGCAGTTGGGCAAAAAGCATAGTATCCAGAGGCCTAGGCTGGAGTTGGATCAAAGTCCTCCTCCACCCATCACCTTCTATCAGGAACCAACGCAGGAATTGATGGATTACTCCAAGGACCTTCTCCAGAAGGGAGCAATCTCCAGGACGAAGAACTTGAAATTTCAGGGTCGTCTATTCAGCGTCCCAAAGAAAGGGGACCGACAAAAGAAGGGTGATCTTAGACTTGTCCCGTCTAACTTGTACATTCGTTGCGTCAAGTTCAAAATGCTGACCATCTCTCAGGTGCGGACCTTACTTCCCCGTGGGGCCGTCACCACCTCTATAGATCTTACAGACGCCTACTATCATGTCCCGATAGCTCGGCACTTCCGACCATTCCTCGGCTTCAAACTAGGGAAAGAAGCCTACTCCTTCAAAGTAATGCCCTTCGGGCTAAATATAGCACCAAGGGTTTTCACGAAACTGGCGGAGGCAGTGGTGCAGGAGCTAGATCCCAGGGTATATGGTGGTGGCGTACCTAGACGATTGGCTAATCTGGGAGATGGACAAAAGCAAATGTATGAAAGCCACGGACAAGGTCATGTCTTTCCTGGAATATTTAGGGTTCAAGATCAACAGGACCAAGTCCCGGTTGACTCCGGAGTCCAAGTTCCAGTGGCTAGGGATTCATTGGGACTTGGATTCTCACACTCTTTCCATTCCAGCAGGAAAGAGAAAGGAGATTGCCAAGGCAACAAGACAATTCTTAAAGTGCAAAGAGGCTTCGAGAAGGAATCAGGAGAGGATCCTAGGCTCGCTCCAGTTTGCCTCAGTCACGGACGTTCTGTTGAAAGCCAAGCTCAAGGACATCAATCGAGGTTTGGCGTGTTCGAAGGCAAAATGCCAAGTGTCGGGACAAGTTCGCCCGGATACCTATCGATTCTCAGAAAACGCCTGCGCCCATGGACAAAGGCCGCCAACCTAGCCAAGGAGAGTTACCGTTGCAGTTTCCTCCCCCGTCCCTAGTGGTTGCATTAAGGACGCATCGCTGACAGGTTGGGGGAGGTTATTCACAGCATGAGAAGGTTCAGGGAACTTGGTCACCTCACTTCCAAAACACTTCACATCAACATTCTGGAAGCTATGGCAGTGTTTTCTGACTTTAAAAAGCTCCGTCCTCCAAAGAAGACTCATATCAGGTTGGTCCTCGACAGTGCAGTAGTAGTACACTGTATAACAGAGGTGGTTCAAAGTCAAGTCATGTGAACCACGTGATGATAGCAATCTTTTCTCTAGCAGCCAAGAACACCTGGCATCTGTCGGACTACTCACCTGGCAGGAGTCCACAATGTAGTGGCAGACGCCCTGTCTCGGTCGGTCCCTCTGGAATCAGAATGGTCACTGGACCAAGAATCCTTCGAGAGGGTTTGCCAAAGAGTACCAGGTCGAAGTAGATCTGTTTGCCACAGAGGCAAACCACAAGCTGCCTTGTTACGTAGCCCCCAATCTGGACCCTCTGGCATACGCTACGGACGCCCTGAGCATAGATTGGAACCAGTGGACGAAGATCTATTTATTCCCTCCAGTGAACCTTCTCCTGAAGGTGCTGCACGAGTTGAGATCCTTCGAAGGTCAGGTGGCTCTCATAGCCCCTCACTGGCCCAAGAGCAACTGGTTTCCCCTTCTCCTGGAACTAGGTCTTCGCCCTCACCCTCTCCCGGACTTGAGACTATCGCAACAAGTTCAAACGAGGACTGTGTTCGATTCCTCAGGTCTTCACAAAACCCTAACTTTATGGATTTCATGAAATTTGCAGGTAAGAGAGTAGGCGACATTGATCCACAGAACATGTTGTTCTTGGAGTCAGACAAGAGAGAGTCTACGCTTCGCCAGTTATGCCTCAGCAGTTAAGAAATTGTCTTCGTTCCTCAGAGAATCAAATATCAAAGTTATGACATTGAACGTGGCCATAACCTTCTTCAGGTCTTTGTTTGAACAAGGCTTGGCAGCTGCAACAATAACAACCACTAAGTCAGCTCTGGAAAAGACTTTTCTTCTCGGGTTTGGTATCAATCTAACCGAGTCTTATTTCACCTCTATCCCAAGGGCATGTGCACGTCTACGGCCCGTTCACAGACCGTCGTCAGTGTCATGTTTCTTAATGATGTTCTTAGGTTAGCCTCGGAAACAGACTACTTCAAATGTGATTACCAAACCATTTTGCGTTAACAACTCTGTTCTTATTGAGTCTAGCTTCAGGTGCCAGAATATCAGAGCTGTCATCTTTATCTAGAGATGAAGCGCATATGAGTTCCTTTCCTCGGGGGATGTGTTGCTTTCGCCAAATAAGCAATTTCTAGCTAAGAATGAAGACCCCTTGATGAGGTGGTCTCCATGGAAGATTGTCCCGCTTCCGCAGGATCCATCGTTATGTCCTGTTAAAACTCTTAAGGACTATTTATCTAGGACGTCTACCTATTCCGAAGGCCCCCTTTTCATTAGAAAAGATGGTGGTACACTATCTCTAAAAGGCATTAGGCAGCAGATTTTATATTTTATCAAGAAAGCCAGCCCAGGGTCATTCCCCAAGGTGCATGACATTCGGGCAATAGCAACTTCTGTTAACTTCTTCAAATATATGGACTTTGATGATCTGAAGAAGTATACTGGTTGGAAGTCACCCTTGGTTTTCAAAAAGCACTACCTTAAGTCTTTAGAGGATCTTAAATATCATGCAATAGCTGCAGGAAGGCCAGTGTCTCCTACTGCTACATCATTATAGTACCGTCCATGTGTCATATGAATCTTTTCAAGTATGCCAGCCTCAAATTAACATTTTACCTACCTCAGCAAATGCCTTAGCTATTAGAATAAGTGTATAATCGTGTATAGTTTTACGTACATACAAATTATCTGTAATATTATTTTAGTTATGTATGTGACTGTTGCAAATGTTGCCACATGTTCTGGCTATATAGTATATTTTGTAAATAAATTGTATTTTTTCCAATTCTAAACTATTTTATTATTTCCTTTGATTTCATTAATATGATTTTTCCCTTCAGGATAGTATAGCTTGGTGTTTCTCTGATACAATTTCACGGAGCGACACGGCTGAGCCCAGAAAAGGGATTTTGACGTAGGAAAAATCTATTTCTGGGCGAGGAAGCCGTGTCGCCCAGTGAAATCCCCCCCTTTTTTCCTTTTTTCCCCCCCTTGCTGTGCACCAAGCAGGGTCTTTTGATGAGGAAAAGGCTAATTGGAGGGGTTGCTGTGGTAGTGTTTAACACTCGCCCCAGTTCTATACCGACACCTTTTATTTAGGTGAGCGAGAGTCAGAGACTTCTGACATGTCCAATTTAGCAGTTCTCTGGTATCATAGCAATATTTTACTAGAAATAGTGCTAAAGAGGACACATTTCACAGGAGCGACACGGATTCTCTCGCCCAGAAATAGATTTTTCCTACGTCAAATCCCTTTTTTATGCATGACACTTACCTGGCAGGTATATATATAGCTGATTGACACATTTGGAGGTGGGTCATAGACAGCAACATCGTCATAATTTAAAAATTAGCTAATTTTTAAAATTACTATTAGGTTCCTTACCTGCTAAGGTAGCTGACTTCGTAGGTCCTGCATCTTAGCCTGCTAAACCTTAGTAGCTCTCAACTAGGATGTGACTGTTTGTTGAGAAAGCTAATAACAAGGGTCTGACAACTGGACATGACCAATTTGCTGACAGAGAACCCTAGCCCTCATTTACCATGGGCATTCATGCTAGGAAAGTTAGTCACCTGAACCACACACAATCACTATAACAAAATACTACACCAAAAATGAGCAGGTAATAACCTTCTCAGACAACCATAAAACACTATAACTAATTAAAATAATAGCCTAGCATGTTAGTAGGTTATGGGGTGGAAACTCCTTTGCCCAGTACTGTACCTGAGGATACGTACGGGCCTAACGTTTGACAATTATCAAAAGTTGTCTTCAGTCTCTGAGGTAATGCGAAGCAAAGACCGAATTTGTCCTCCAAAACGTAGAGTCTATAATGTCCTTGAGGGCTAAATTTTTTCTGAATGCCAAGGACGTAGCTATCGCTCTCACTTCGTGAGCTTTAACCTTAAGCAACCCGAAGCATTCTTCCTGGCAAAGCAAATGTGCTTCCTTAATGACTTCTCTTACGAAAAAAAGCCATAGCATTTTAGACATGGGTCTAGTAGGATCTTTCACAGAACACCAGAGAGAACCTGAAGCCCCTCTAATGCTTTTTGTCCTTTCTACGTAGTAACGTAAGGCTCTTACTGGGCAAAGAACCCTTTCCTGTTCTTGACCTACTAGATCAGCCAGTCCTGAAATCTCAAATGACCTTGGCCACGGATGTGAAGGATTCTCATTCTTGGCTAAGAATTCCTCCTGGAACGAACAAACTGCTTTGTTGTGCTTCCATCCTACTTGTTTGTTAATAGCTTGCAGCTCACTAACCCTTTTAGCTGTAGCTAAGGCTACCAAGAAAATAGTCTTCTTCGATAGCTCTCGTAAAGAAGCACTGTCCATAGGTTCAAACCTATCCGTCTCTAAGAATTTGAGTACGACATCAAGATTCCAAGAAGGAGCTCTGCAATGTCGATCCTTCTTGTATTAAAAGATCTGAGAAGATCTCTAAGATCTGCGTCATTGGACAGATCTAATCCTCTGTGCCTAAACACTGCAGATAACATACATTTGTAACCTTAATGGTTTGATTTGCCAAACCCACTTCCTTCTTCAGATACAGAAGGAAATCTGCAATTTGGGGTCACGAGGTACTGGATGAAGAAATCTACCGATTCTTGCACCATTTACGGAAGTTCTCCCACTTCGACTGTACACTTGATAGTTGAAGCTCTTCGTGCTCTCGCAACTGCCTTCGCTGCTTCTCTAGAAAACCCCCTCGCTCTGACAAGTCTTTCGATTAGTCTGAACGCAGTCAGACCAGAGCGAGGGGTGTTCTTGTGGAACCTGTCGAAGTGGGGTTGTTTGAGAGATCTACTCTCGTGGGGCTAGACTTCTCGGAGAATCCACTGTCCATTCCAGTACCTCTGTGAACCACGTTTGGGCCGGCCAGTATGGAGCTATTAGTCAGCCTTGTTCCTTGACTTTCTCTGAATTTCTTCATTACCCTTCCTAAAATCTTGAACGGGGGAAATGCGTACGCGTCTAGCCCCGTCCAATCTAGTTAGGAAGGCATCTACTGCGGACCTGCATAAGGAGGGTCCGGGACTGGAGAACAGTAATTCGGTAACCTCTTCGTCGCTGCGGTAGCGAAAAGATCCACCACTGGCCTGCCCCAAAGCTTCCACAGCCTCTGGCATACTTGTTGATGCAAGATCCACTCCGTCGAAAGGACTTGTCCCTCCCTGCTCAACAGGTCTGCTCTGACATTCTTCTCCCCTTGAATGAACCTGGTGAGCAGGGTGATGTTCTCTCTCTCTGACCACAGAAGAATCTCCTTCGCCAAGTTGCAAAGAGTAAACGAGTGGGTCCCTCCTTGTTTGCGTATGTATGCCAGACCTGTGGTATTGTCCGCGTTGATCTGCACCACTTTGCCGCTGATCCACGGTCTGAACGCTTTCAGAGCCAAGAAAATCGCCATCAGTTCCTTCCTGTTTATGTGCCAAGCTTTCTCTTCTTCGTTCCAAAGGCCTGACTCCTTTTGAGGGCCCAGCGTAACTCCCCAGCCTGCGTCTGACGCGTCGGAAAACAATACCAGGTCTGGGTTCCTCTGCTGGAGTGACGTACCCTCTGCTAACCTTCCCGGGGATAGCCACCACTTTAATTCCTCCTTTATCTTTAAAGGAATTGGAAACAGGAAGGAATCTGGTTGCGATCTTCTTGGCCAGACTTCGTTCAGAAAGAACTGTAAGGGCCTCATGTGAAGTCTCCCTAGGGAAATGAACCGCTCTAACGAAGAGAGTGTCCCCAGCAGGCTCATCCACTCTCTCGCCGAGTGCAGGAATTCCTGCACTTTCCGAAGGCACATGGTCTGCCTTTCGGGGGACGGAAAAGCCCAAAAAGTCACTGAGGATATCAGAATCCCCAAATAAACTAGCTCCTGTGTGGGGATCAAATGTCACTTTTTCAGGTTCACCATCAGACCCAGCTGCTTTGTTAAATCCAATGTGAGGTCCGTGTCCTTCAGACATTGCTGCTTTGATTGTGCTCTTATGAGCCAATCGTCCAAATAGAGAGAGACTCTGACTCCTAACAGATGAAGCCACTTTGCCACGTTCGCCATCATCCTTGTAAAGATTTGAGGGGCCGTGCAAAGCCCAAAGCAAAGGGCTCTGAATTGATATATCTTGTCCTGGATCACGAATCTCAAATATTTCCTGGACCTTGGATGAATCGGAATATGGAAATACGCATCCTGAAAGTCCAGCGTCACCATCCAGTCCCCTGGACGTACCGCTGCCAGTACTGAATCGTTCGTCTCCATCGTAAACTTGGTCTTTTCTATGAACAAGTTTAGCTGACTTACGTCCAGTACTGGCCTCCAACCTCCTGACGACTTCGTACCAGAAAAGACTGTTGTAAAAACCTGGGGATTTCGTGATCCAGAACAGGTTCTATGGCTCCCTTCTCTAACATACTGACAACTTGATGCCAAAGAGCCTCTCTCTTCTCTAAATCGATGTAATGAACCCCTAGGGCTCTCGGAGCTGTAGCGAGAGGTGGTTTCTTTAGGAAGGGGATCTTGTAGCCTTCCTTCGCTACACTTACAGAACAAGGATCCGCTCCTCTGCTTTGCCAGACTTCCCAGAAGTCTAAAAGTCTGGCCCCAACAACACACGTCTGGAGGACTTCGAACTCACTGTTTGGTGAGGTTTTCGAACCTCTTTTGGCAGGAACTCTTTTCCCTCTAAAGGCTGGTCGGGAAAAAAGTCCTACCCGAAAGGGCTGCTGTGCTGTCCTTTGTTTCCTTCGGTGTCTTCTTTACTTACCTTTAAGGGCAAATACTTCCTTAACTGAAGAACAATCAGCAGGTCTATTGTGTAGCCTCCTGTGTAAGGGAAAGCGCGATATCCTTAATGATGTCCGGTGGGAAAAGCTGTCCTGAAAGTGGGGAGAACATCAACTCCGACTTTTGCGCATTCGAAACTCCTTTCGCAGCAAAAGAGCACAAAAGAGATCTTTTCTTCAGCACACCTGCCGTAAATAGAGAAGAAAGCTCATTAGCCCCATCCCTCAAGGCTTTGTCCATACAGGACATAATGCTTCTGGGTAAATCCGAATCAGGTTCTTCAATCTCTAGAGTATGTGCCAAAGCCCCCAACGACCAATCGAGGAAATTAAAGACTTCAAAAGTCCGATAAATGCCCTTCAGCAAATGATCGAATTCTGATGAAGTCCACCACACCTTGGCTGCGTGTAGGACATGCCTACGGGAACTATCCACGATATTAGAAAAGTCCCCCTGGGAGGAGGCAGGAACTCCCAGGCCAAGACTTTCCCCCGTAGCATACCACACACCAGACTTCGAAGCTAACTTGGCAGGTGGAAATGCGAATGAAGTTTTCCCCCCTTCTCTCTTCTCCTTCAACCATTCATTTATGTATTGAAGGGCTTTCCTAGCTGTGATCGACAGCGTCATTTTCAAGAAAGTAGATTTCTTGGGTGCTTTCGTCTTGGGGAATTGAGACAGCGGAGATAAGGGAGCAGAAGGTTGAAAATCTCCTTCAAACAACGAAAGAAGGCACTCGGTTAACTTCTTGTAATCCGTGGAAGGAGCTTCCACATTCTTGTCTTCCTCCGAAAAATCCACAAAGTCTTCCTCCTCAGAAGAAATATCCTGGAAATCCAGATGTTGAAAACAATCCATATCGGGTTCCTTTTCCAAAGCTTGTCTGGAAAGCGAATGCAAAACTGCCTCCTTATCAAGCCCTTCCGCATCTTGTCGGGAATAAGGCGGATCAGCGCGCTGCCGCCTGCGTCCTGCGTCCACCGCAACCGCTGCGTCCACCATGCGTCCATCATTCTTCCTCTTGCGTCCTGCTTCCTGCAGCATAGGAGAAACGTCCCTCATATAGGACACACTGCGTCCTGTAATACGAGATAATGCCGCCTGAGAAAGAGGAGGCAACGATTTATCTTGCATCCTCTTGGAGGACTTAACTGGAAGAGAAGCGTCCTTACGTCTAACGAAGGTTTGTTCTGTCGTTTCCCCCAGGATTTAACAAGGACTGCTAATTTCTCCTGCATATCTCGTAACACTTCCTTAGTTTCCGCTTCCTGACGAAACTCCTGAGGAGGCACTGGGCTGCTACGGATGGGTGAGTGATCCTGACGTCTACGAAGCGCAGATTCTCTATTAGGAGAAAAACCGCCCATCTCGCGGTTAGACATGTCTAAAGGACGAAAAATCTTCTTCCTTTTGATAGGGATTGCGTCCTCATCTTCCGACGAAAAGACCTCAGGGCTACTCCAACCCTCCTGTTCGTAAACTCTTACATCCTGGGACGAGGTCGGCACTCTAAACATATTCCCTGAATCAGACATACTAATGCACGATCAATTGCGATTGCCAAGCTAACTTTCCGAATACGATACCACAATCCAAAAAGTCAGTCAACGAGCAGGAAATTCTATCAGAGAACCAACAACGATGTTGCGGTTCGGCTGGCAGAGAAAATCTGAGGAAAAACGGGAATGGTTCCGAGCACCACCACGGGAACGGGGTGGGTGGGAAACGGGGTGGCGATCACCTGAACTACCAGTGTACTAGCGGTTGCCGCGAGTTGAAATTCTGCCAGTGCGACAAGAGGATAAGCTATATATACCAATGACAGGTAAGTGTCATGCACAAAATGTTGTTTTTACTTATTTGAGAATCTTTTATTATTGTTAGGTTTTTATATTGGAAAAGTGATAACTTTAGGGACCTAGGCTAAGCCTACCAATTATTTCTTTGGATTTCTGACAACAGTCAACAAAGTAGCATGTCTTTCCACAGAAAATATAATTGTTGTTTTGTTTTACTTGTCTGAGAATATTTTACTACTGTTATGTTGTTTCTATATTTATGGCTGTTCTAGGCTATAACAAGCGCAACGTACATTTCCAAAATGTAAACAAAGAATTAGCCGCCAGTTGTACTTCGTCAGCTGAATGATCTTCATCTACAATTCACAAAGAATCGTGTAATTTGTTGGTCTAGTTAAAATGTTGTATATTGAAATACCTGGTTATGCAATACAGTAGAGCATCGGTTCTCGACGATAATTCGTTCCAGAAGGAGCGTCGAAATTAGATTATTTCGAGAACTGAATCAAGTTTTCCCATAAGAAATAACTGAAAATGGATTAATCCGTTCTTGACCATCAGTTATTACCCTAACCTTGCCTTTTTATACAATTCATTACATGTAAATTACAACTCAATTCATTACATGTAAATTACAACTAAATACGTTAAAAGTTGAATAAATATCATGTTAAACGTGCATTTATAATTTTAAATGTATAATATACAGTATAAAAGAAAACTAGCCTGCGTCCAACCGATTGTTGACCAAGCGTCATAGGCTACCTAGGTAAATAGTAAGTAGAACGTAGTGCAGTGGGTAGGCATAAAACGTGTTGCTAACATAATAAAAACATTGAAAAGCAAGTCTAATTATTACAGTAAATTAATAAACTATTAAAATTAAACCCAATATATATATTTATCAAAAACTTGCAAAAATTTGCCTACAGTAAGTCTGCATGTAAACAAAGCATAGCGCAGCCCTGGTGGTTTATATCGGGACTATGGTAGTAAACAAACCATATCGTTTACATTCAATATTAATTTATGGTAAATCTTTTACGGAGTCAACTGCAATACTGTTTACAAAATCGCTTGAAAATTATCTTTCGGTAAATGTAATGTTTATGATACTAACGATTTTGTTTCATAAATGTCCTTATAAAAAAGGTGCGTCTTTTACGGCAAATTGTCCAATATCAGGGCTGGCTTCAAGCTTATTGGACTTTGACAATTATTATGGTACTGCATGGTACATATATACGTACGTATAAGTAAAAGAATCTTCTTAATGTCTTTAATTACTATACCATTACGTACCAGCATCTCTTGAGTTTAATATCAAGCTAACCTCTTTTTTTTTTATGAGGAAGCTTATAAACCAAGCATACAGACTGCGTTCGTTACCGCGCACGCGTTGCATATGTAAACTGTGTCACTACCAGACCTCATATGTAAACATTGACGTCATTTTACAGTAGCCATAAAAGAATAGTCTTAATTTCTATAATTATTCTATACCATAGCGGCTTCTCTGATTAAGCTAAGGCTAACCTCCTCTTTACCAGCAAGCTTAAAGATTAAGATTGCGTTCGCTACCGAACGGCACAAGTTACGTATTTGACAGTGTTTCACTACCAAATCTCACACGTAAACAATGACGTATTTTTACAGTAGACATAAAAGAATCTACTTAATTCCTATAATTAATGTATACCGTAACCTCTTCTTTACCGGCACGCTTAAAAAGCTTAGATTGCATTGCTACCGAACCGAACATGTACGTATGTAACTGGTTTCACTACCAAATCTTACATGTAAACATTGACGTATTACAGTACGACATAAAAGATTTTTCTTAATTTCTTAATTACTACGCACTTAATATGGCATAGTGGTTCTCTGATATAAGCTATGACTAACTTCTTCTTTACCGGCAAGCTTAACAAAGCTTAAAGATTGTATTCGCTACCGAACCGCACATGTAACCTACGTACGTAACATTGCCTTCACTCCAAACCTAACACTTAAATACGTATTGCATTTGCTACTGAAACGCGCGCCTCAAGTGTGAGCATGGGTGTTTAGAATATGTCTACGCTTGAAAAAAAAATCAAGCAAGGGTGCTTGATTAAATCTTTTTTTTGCTCATCACTTTCATGCAGAGGAGAGGATAGACGAAACTTAAGGTTTATTTTGGAGTTGGAAATCATGGAAACATTTTGAAGAAGGAAAACGCGAGATGCCATGTAAACTTTTTCCATTTCAGAGATTAACATTAGCAAAAAGGTGGTTTTTAATAGATAGCCAGTAGTAATGTTGGGACCCATGATGAATCAAAGGTAACTGCGTATAGAATTGATACCACCGAAAAAGCAAACGAAATGCACGCAAGGTGTACAAGACACGAAACATGTTTGAATGTTTTTGTAACATTAGTTGCGGACTTTTAAAATTTAAACATGCTGAGTGGCGTCACCAGTGTTACCAACCGTTTTGCTAAAATTATGATAGTTGGTCTAAGCAAGAATTTATGCCAAATATGGTGCAATTTTGTGCCAGAATTATGATTAATCTATCATTATCTCATTCCTCTAATACATTGAGCTAAAACAACGATGTAATGGAAATTTAAAACATTTATATATTAGGTGAAATGATACAAAAGTGACGAACAGACAATATTATAACTAATAATTTGATATCTTTACATGTTAGGAAACTCGTAATAAAACACCATTTTTCTTTAATAGATCACATACGCAAATCACTAGTACACTATTTGATATGCAATCAACCTATGTATACTGATTTGACAAATGTGTGAAGATCACACATACAAATGTGAAGAAAAACAACAAATTTTACTTAACTTATTACTGCATCATTATCATGCCACGGCAGACAGAATCCATTCTTTTTCTTTAACAGGTCACGATAAACACAATTGAATAAATACTTGAAAATTGTGTGAAAATTAATTTCAAATAACATTTTGTTATTACTGATAGTTACTGAAAAATTAAAACTAAAAAAAAAGGTAAACAAACAAACCAGTCTACTCAAGAAGAAAAAACATAGTACTTATTACTTGAATATTATAGCCACGGAAACACTATTTTCTTTAACAGACACATACAAAATGAATAAATACTTGAAAATTGTGTGAAAATCACTTCAGACATAATTAAAATTTTGATAACTACTGAAAAAAATAAACTTAAAAAAGGAAAAAAAGTAATTCTTTACTCATGAAGAAAAAACATTATTAACACTTTACAGATCGTTTGTCATGCCACTGTGGGTATTTATTTATATTCACAAATTTAACATTCCTTAGTTAGGTTCAAACTTAGCAATTAACTCATTTTGTTTTTAGTGCTGCTTTTGAGTCAATTTCACTATGAAGATCATTCACTATAGCGTGTATGAAATTGAGGAATTTTCTGAATTTTATTTAAAATTTTAGTGAAAATACATTCTAAAATTGTACTAGAACCCTAAGTGTGAAAGAAATTATGTTAAGCTCCAATTCTTGGGTCAAATTATGCTAAAAAACATGAAATTATGCTACATTTGGTAGCACTGGATGACGCCAACTAGCGGCAGCTGGCGGAAACAGTTTTGTTTACAAACATCATATGGTCGGGGGTCGGAAACTGGTTTTATGGTTGAAAACAGATACAAAGTTTATTGGAAATTTAGTGGCGAAATCCGATTATGTCGAGTACTAATACGGTCGTGAACCGGGTCTCTACTGTATATTTAATGGAAAAAAAAGGTGTGAATCAAATATCATAAAATAAAAAATTACTTTAACAAGGAGATGCAGGAGAGGAAGGTGAGAGAGGTAATGGGTGCATGATCGCAGAAGATAGAGGGGACTAATAAACAGCAACCCCATATTAGGAGCGGAAAAGCTGAAGATAAGGACAATTATAATTTAATTACATCAAAGACTGCTCTCATAGAAGCTATCAAATGTCAAATATTTTCTAGAATTATTCTTGTTTTAATGTCATTATACAGTGGAACCTCGACATACGAAAGTCCCAAATTATGAAAAATTCAAGTTATGAAAGCAAATATGAAGATTTTTTTGCCTCTGCATCCGAAAAAAATTCAGGTTATGAAAGGGTGTTACTGTAAAGTCCCGAGATTCACCTGGACCACCGAGAATAATTTAAACTTGCGCCCAGCCAACTGAGTAGACTCGGCACCATCCTCCCGCTCTCCCATTGGTTCCTGATGCTAGTCACCGCCATAAGATCCTACTCTCCCATTGGTCAGCATCATGCCTCTATGTAATGGTGTTACCTTGCCATTTTTCGTTCGTTCACATATACGTATTATGTTTGTTAATGTAAATTCGTTTTAGTGATTTCGCTTTCGTTGTACTGTAAGTTACTTTATCGTGTTGTGTGTGAACTTAATTACTTACGTTATTAGCCATGGGTCCCAAGAATGTTGCTGAACTTCACTGAGAGAAGAGGATGCTTTCTATGGAGAACGAAGTTGGAGATAATCAAGAAGTGTTAATGCTTTCTGCCAATTGTTAATGTGTTTCGTAAAGTTTAGTGTTAAGGATTTCTGCGATTTTTTAATGTGTTTTGTAAAGTTAAGTGTTCATGTTTTCTGCCATTTGTCCTCCTCCTCTGTCACCACTTTCGAGGTGATCGTCTCACTCGAAAGGTAAGGTTTCACATTTTTACTACATATGTATGTACGTACTGTATTTCTTGTACCATGTATACTAATACACTTCATTTAGAGGTATGTAGTACATATTAGTAGTATATATGTAGTTTAAGTTAGGTATTGAATGGTCCAAATTGTTGTATTTCTTTGTTTATTGGTCAATTGAGCTTTACTATAAAATTTAATGAGGTGTTTTTGTAGGGCTTGGAACAAATTAGGAAATTTAAATGTAAAATGTGGTTCAAGATACAAAAAAATCAGGTTACGAAGGCCGCTTCGGAAAGGATTAATTTCGTAGCCTGAGGTACTACTGTATGTTTTATTATAGCTGTCAGTATCTCCATTAGGTAAAGATAGATTAAAGAATAGAAATGAATGGTTATAATGTTCGGTAGTTCAGTGGTTGAAGAGAGGTAATAGGAAATGTATGCTATACTGTATGCCCGTTAAAAGTGGGGGTTGCTTTTGGCATAATTTCGGCACTCTGTAGTGTTAACAACAGATTGTAAACAAGAGGTTGGAAACCTTTTCTTTTTTTATTACGTTAATTAATAATTATTTGAAATTAGTATTATCTGATTTTATAGGCTATTCTAAGCTTTTAGCTTATCAAGTTTTAGATGTCAGAATCTTTGACTAGGCTGCAGCAGCGATTGCTAACACAGCCTAGCCATATTGCTAGAATCAAAAAACAACATTATAATGGATAAAATATATATATATATATATATATATATATATATATATATATATATATATATATATATATATATATATATATATATATTATATACTATGCTAAATTCCTAATATACACAATAAAAATGAGGTTGCATATTACATGCAGTCAAATATTACTCCAGTACGTAAATGTATAAAGTACTTTGCCTTTTATGAGTCATATTTCTTCCGTCAGATCATGCATTGTAAACCTGGAAATAACTTCTAATGAACACTATAATTGAAAAGCATTGTCATCTCAAAAATTAAATATAACACATATTGAAAGATATTTTTTAAGTGATTTTGTAAACAGTATTCTAATAGGCTGTATGATGGTTTCTTTATGTCTGCTCATGCCGTTACCTGGTGGGGTAACTTGGGGAATTTCTCAAGTTTATGATAACAGACATAACTTGGCATTTTTTAAACATTTTATTAATTTGCTGTAATAATGAGGCTTGATTTTCAATATTTTTGATATTTGGGTACATAGGGCAGTTATTTTACTACAGTATTTTATTTAACACTGAATTATTTACTTGTAATTTGTGTGTATTTATGG